>NC_133773.1:123810204-124000798 GCF_003597395.2 Chelonoidis abingdonii
AATTAAAATGTTGATCTACACCATCAACCCTCAGCCTCACTGCTGGTCTGGGGTTCTGTTCACCTAGCCAGCAGCTGGCTGCATGGGGGCTGCGCCGGGACCCCAGCTGGAAGGTCTGCAGCGAACCCCGACTGGCAGCGGCTGTGTGGGGCTGGTGGCCGGGACCCCCAGACCAGCAGTGGGCGAGCGGCTTAGCCCACGCCGCTCAGAGGTTTCATCCTCAGCTCCTGCCAGCCGGGATCCCGGCTGCGCGACCCGCTCAGCCACTGCCAGTCTAGGGTCTCGGCCTTGCCACATACCAGTGGGTACCTACCTCTCCCTGGTTCTGGCCCATCTCTTTCCTCTTTCTGCATTGGGCTGACGGTGGGAGTGGACCAAGCACAAGGCTGGGGTGAAGGGTCTGGCCAGGAGCTAAATGAAGGAGGGGCTCAGAGTGTTTGGGTGTGGAGGCACTTACCTGGCAGCTCCCATGTGGGTGAGGGGTGCAGGCGGGAATGAGTAAGGGTGCAGGGGTCCTGTTTGGTGCCAGGGGGGTGGGATGTGCAGGGGTGCAGGGATGTGGGGGGCTGGGGATTGGTGGGGGGGTGCAAGAATCAGGGCAGAGGGCTGGGGGCATATGAGAGGTCAGGTTGCAGGGTAGGGGGGCTGGGGATGTGGGGGTACCAGTCCAGACGGGGTCATGAGGGCGAGGTCAAGGAGTCAACAGAGGGCTGGGTGGTACGGGCTCAGTAGAGGGGGGGGGGCGTGTGGGGGGGATCAGGGCTAGGGCAGAGGGCTGGTTGACAGCTCCCCCAAGAACCCCCAACCGCCCCCCCGCTCCTGTCCCGACTACCCCCCCGGGACCCATCACCCTAATCTAAGCCGCTGCCCCTTATCTCCTGACCTGCCCCCCATAGGACCCTACCTCCAACCTGTCCGCCGACTGCCCCAACCCTTATCCACACCCCCACACCCAGACAGACCCCTGGACTCCCATGCCTATCTAAACTGCTCCCTGCCCCCTGGCAGGATCCCAGAACTCGGACCCCATACACCCCCTCCCCGCTCCCTGCCTGCCCCAACCCTTCTCCACACCCCTACCTCCTGACAGCCCCCTAGAGCTTCCAACATCATCCAACCCCCGCAGCTCCTTGTCTTCTGACCCACCCCTCTAGAGCCCCACACCCTACGTACTCCCCCAGTGACTGCTATTTGCTCCCTGTCCCTGACGCCCGACCCTTTTAATTTAATTTTAAATGAAGCTTCTTAAACGTTTTGAAAACCTTGTTTATTTTACAATACAACACTAGTTTAATTATATAATATATAGACTTGTAGAGAAAGACCTTCTAAAAAACATTAAAATGTATGACTGGCACGCGAAACCTTAAATTAGAGTGAATAAATGAAGACTCGGCACACCACTTCTGAAAGGTTGCTGACCCCTGTTCTAGTGCAACCCTCCAGGGACTTACATACTCAGAGATAAATAACAATTAATAATTCACCATGGGCAGAAGGGAACCAACAGCCAGTTGCACTTGGTTGCACAGTTCTCACCATTAATCAGTAGCTAGGATGTAAGATTGAAGGAGTTGGACATCGGCTGCTGTGGTTTGATGGCTCATAAATTCAGTCTAAATTTGGGCAAAATGGAACCTAACAGCAGTCACACCTGCATTTCAGTCTGCAAAATCATTCTGGGAACAGCCACATTCTGATACAATATAAGAGCTACCTTGTTCTCTAGTTATTACCTCACAGAAACAGCATGGAGTTGGTGCTACACTGCAAAACATTCATTTCAATCAGTATATTACCATTCCATTTCACGCCTCTTAAACCAGTGGTATTTGCTAATAACTATCATCTACAATCATCTAGCTGAAGCTTCTTGAGCTCAATGTTTAAAAACTCTCCCTGTATATCCAGGCAGTTGCCAAATCCTGCTAGTTCTTTACATCCCCTAAAATTGGTCCTTTCCTTTCTCTCATTTTTGCTAAAACCTTTGTCCATGGCTTGGTGCTGTCCTGTCTCAACTGTTGAAATCTCTTAACTTATCTCTAGCGGCCTGATTCAAGTGGACTTCAGATCATAGTCTAGCTGGGCTACTTATTAACACTCCCTTCAAATCCTTCCAAAATGCTGTGAATTTCATATACATCTCCAGTTACTCAGCCCATGCCAATGTTTATATGAATCCCTTCCCCCTTGCTTCCCACATTCAATTTAAACTAGGCAGTCACATTTCAAGGCTCTACTCAGTTTAACTCCTGCCTCTACTCTTCTCTAGTTTTTCTACATAGCTCTGACCAAACCTCTCTTCTTTCTCAGCCTTTTAAAAACTATTTCTTCTACTCTAGTCATTGAGCCTTCTCTCATGCTGCACTCCGTCTTTGGAATAAACTCCTTTTCCACCAAATAGCCACCTACTCTTAATTCAAAACATTCCCTGAAAACTTTCCCTGTGTCTCTCTGTGCTTTCCTGTTAATAAAATGACAGACTTTATATGTGCTTGTATTGTCCAGGAGGGTACTGGGCAGTATGGGATGCACATTTCTGGGAGAAAGTCTGGGACTGGGAGTTTGCTGGTTTTGCCCTGCAATGTAATTCATGAGTGGCTGTCTATAGCACTCATACAATATAGCTAGGAGTGATTTACATGCTGGAGGCTGTGTGAGCAGACCAGGAGGGCAGTTCTCACAGCAGAACAGTGTTAAGAAGAGACCCAGGCTGGAGAATTGAGGGGACACAGCTATCCATCGTGCAGATTGTACCCTGGGTAATGTCACAGCGAGGTAACAATCTGTTTTTATTATGGCTTTATTTACTCACCACTCCAAGATCTACATGTAGGAAATGTCCACCTTACTACTTAGCTGCTGTCAAGAAATTGAAAACGCAGAGCAAAAAATAGCCATTCTGTTCTAATAGAATTTGTCGATTTCTGGTGTTATCTGGTTTAGGAGTCTCTAAGGGAGAGAGGTTGGCTGAACTGGCACTTGAACAACAGTCAGAAACTTTTAGCAAGGATGTCAGAATCCCATGAATTCACGAGTCAATGATCAGGAGAGAGTAACGAATTTAGTTGTGGGCCTGGCTCTTCCATAGCAATTTCAGGCTGGTTAAAGAAACGGTAGCATTTGCCAGAAATGAAACATTTCTTATAGCCGTCAAGGCAGTCCCAAAAGTTGCAACTGTTTGGCAAAGGCGTTCATAGTTACCGGAATTATGAACTATCCTCTTTGTGTCTATAGCACTAGAATACAAGCAGTATCTACAGAGCCTTATTAGGTAACCAATGTGTATGGCCTTTTGGAAAAGCAGCATGTCTGGTTCCATCAACAATTTTTCCTGATGGTATGCATTATTTATTTGTATTTGTCACAAATCATCTGATTTTGCAGGGTGTTGAATTATAGATAGGTACTAGAGCTAGATGGGCTGCCACAAACTACTGAGACTTCTCATCTCTTTTCAACATGTGGGATTAAAGTGCTTGGAGCAGGGGTGAAATGAGCTTCAGTGTCTTCTTGAAAAGTATTACCTGTGACCAGGAGGATAAAAATCCTAAAAGAATGCAGTGTGTGTGTGGGGTAAGACAGCTGGAAAGTTTTGTAGGCAGCCGTAGGGTACATAGAAAACATTTCAAACCAGTGGCTTCAGAGGAGTGAAGAATTAACAGGCAGCTGAAGAAATGAGCAAGCTGGTTCATGAACGTTAGGATAAGGTTAATCTTAGTTGTCAAATCAAGTAGAGTTAGGTGAACTCAGAGGTGGCCTTCCTGTCTCTTTAAGCAGAATTTTAGGGGCTAATGTTACACTTAGTGAATGATGGAGATTATTTCCAAACTTTATTACACAAAACATACTGAGAGTTTTGGAAGAAGAACACTACTAGTGGTCAGTGTTTGGTGATGAATCTTTGCACATCATCCTCAGAAGTCTTGCATGAACAAACATGAAAGTCTCTATGAGCAGGATTTCTATCAATAGCATTGACACGATCATTCTGGCTTGGTAGACTGATATAAGGCTGCTGCTAATCAGGAGTTCTCCACTATGAAAACATTTGGGATAACATGTTAAAAAATAGAGATTAACTTGTAGACCTGCCTTCTCTTCTCCCTTGTGAATACGCAATAGGCCTTAGCAGCCACAAGACTTGCTTTACAGGGAAAAACGTAACACGGAAGTATTTAGTTATTATTAACTATGATGTACTGCCACTTTTCTAAAAAGATCATTTCAATCTCCTTTTGCTCTTCATTTTATCTTCCAAATCCCTTTGGAGGGGATAACATACCCAGCCTTTATTTTCTTGGTTTAAAACAAATCCTGTTGGGTTATTCAGCTACCCATATTTTGTTTTGTCCATGTGTCTGGCACTAGAGACGGCTGTATTGTTCAGTAACTTTCCAAAATAAAAACATTTAAATGTATATGTGGCCTTTTGTCATGTTATAAATTATAACTGTACTAAAATTAAACACATATAATTTGTCTAAAATTAGGTGAAGCATCATAGGAAAAAATTTGTGGACACTGTAACTCTCAGACATCTGTTCATTTCCTGACATCAGTTTTATCCCTCAGTAGCAGACAAGCTGTGAATATTGTTAAGAGCCCACTTCTGCAGGGCTTCTATGGAACTGCAACAGTGTGTATGACTCCTTTTAAGAATAGCAAGGACTAAGGATCAGTCAACCCCTCCCTGTTCTATGGTGTGTCCATTTTAAGGTCCCTGAGACTTTGGGATCAGACAAAGACTTAGGGAAGGGTAAAAGCTGCTGTTTGGAGAAAGGAAGATGGTTCGGGAAATAGTTAATATCTGGGGGAAACCCAGACTGCTGTTTCCTTAAGGAAAAGGAACTGGAGCCTTGTAGTACAGGGTGTGGGAAGGCTGTCCTTTCTCCCAGCCAACCAGGAGGAGCCCTGGAGAGGAGGGCAACATATATGCCGACTCCTTTCTGATAATAGGAGAGACAATAGCAGGGGAAGGAGTGTGGCCAGCCCAGGAAGGAAAAGGGGTAAGTAAAGAGGGCCAGGTAGGAGAAGTTGCTTTAAGGATTCAACTGGCCTGAATCAGGACAGCCCCCAGACAAAGGGCTGTGGGACTCTTGCGCCCAAGAGAAGAAGTTCGCTTGAACCTCGGCAGTCAGCACAAGCCCCCAAAACGAAGGCTGTGTGGGACTCCTCAACCACAAAAAAGCTACTACCTCAGATTTCACAATTCTTGGGTCTGGGAGTCAATTAATGCAGAGAAGCTAGAGGGAGCTGAGGGCAGAGTGCCCCTGCTGGCCTGATTCTCCATTACCCGGTCAGAATTCTTCATTTGCATACTCCAATAGTGACATTTTACATCTATGCTGCAAAGTTGTAAATGACTATGCAAGTTGCACAGCAGTGGAGAAACAAGTTCATTATATTGATGGTCTGGAGTCTTTGTTGCTTGACAGTTTCCAGATTTATTCATAATATATACAGCAACTGTTCAAAAAGTTCCCCAAACTTCGAGCCTCAATTCTCATGACATAAACTGGGTTTTTCATTATTTCAACAATAAAGTGTGACTGCCTATGGATTTATTGGGTCAAATTCTGCAGTCCTACCACACACACAAGTTCTGCTGATGCCAGTGGGAGTTGTGTGTGCACAATAGTGAGTATAAAATGTCCAGAAGATATGAAGTCAACAGCAGTGTGACTTAAACAACAGAGACACATAATAATCATCCAAAAACATTATTTGGGAAACCTTATTTATGCTATAAACAGAACTTACACAGATGCAAGGAACATGTAGATTCATTAGTTACTGATTAAAGTGATGGGCTTCCCTAGAAATCAATCCCCTAAAGTCTCCAGCAGAATTTTAAGAGACAATCAATCACTGAAATATCAAGATTACATCATGAGAACAAACTTTCCGAGGCTAGTACCCTGAAAGCATACCATTATTTCTAACACCTTCAGAACAATGTTTTTTTCTGAATGAACTATTGTATGAGTGTTAGTCTTGCCATAGCATCTATGCAGACATGGATGTCATTTGAGGACCAGGGCCTTCGACGCAAGTTGACATTGGTGACTGACAGAAATCTCCAACTGTGTCTAGAATTCTTAACCCACTTACAATTGATGAAAACGCAGAACAATCCTTTTGCAAAGATCCGAACTGTTGAAATTGAGATGTACTTTTATCCTGCGGAAATAAAATAGTCCAGGAGGCCTCCCTGAAGATCAAATAAAAATGCCAGGACTTAGTCCAAATTAATTACTATTCAAAATGACCAGAACAAATATAGGATGGGATTTTTCCACAGAGCCTAAAGGAGTCAGGTACCTAACACTTACTGAAAGTTAAGCTATCCCAGACATAATGTATTTGTGTTCCTTGCCTTTCAAATATAAACTAGAATTCCAACTACTACATCTAATTTTTATTTGTCATGTTCATAGATGTTAAGATCAGAAGTGATCATTCTAAGCATCTAGTCCAGGAGCGGACAAACTTTTTGGCCTGATGGCCACATCGGGGTATGGAAATTGTATGGCAGGCCATGAATGCTCACCAAATTGGTGGTAGGGCTGTGGGAGGGGATGAGGGTTCTGGCTGGGGTGTGGGCTCTGTGGCGGAGCTGGAGATGAGGGGTTTGAGGTGCATTAGGGGGCTTCAGGCTGGGACCGAAGAGTTCAGAGGGTGGGAGGGGGATCAGGGCTCGGGCAGGTGTTTGAGGGAAGGGGTGTGAGGGCTCTGGTTGGGGCTGCGGGCTCTGGGGTGGGGCTGGGGATGAAGGGCTTGGGGTCCAAGAGTGAATCTGGGCTGGGACTGAGGGGTTTTGAGGGTGGGAGGGGGATCAGTGCTGTGGCAGGGATTCGGATGTAGGGGGGCTCAGGGGCACAGGTGCTGGGCGGCACATACCACAAGCAGCTCCCGGAAGCATGTCCTCCTCCAGCTCCAAGGCGTGGCCAAGTGGCTCTGTGTGCTGCCCTATCCACAGGTGCCACCCCTTCAGTTCCCACTGGCCAGGAACTGTGGCCAATGGGAGCTGCGGGGTGATGCCTGCGGACAGGGTGGCGCCTGGTCACACCGGAAGCAGGGTTCAAGCCGGAAGGGGCGTCATGCCAGCTGCTTTCTGGGAGCCATGTGGAGTGGGGCAAGCCCCTGACCTCGCTTCCCAGCAGGAGCTGAGGGCTGGATTAAATGGTCTGACATGCCAGATGTGGCCCGCGGGCCTTACTTTGCCCACCCCTGATCTAGTCTGATCTCCTGCACAACACATGCCATGGAATTTGACCTAGTCATTCCTGTTTCAAACCTGTAACTTGTAATTCAGCTAAAGGATATTTTTTAGAAAGATGTCCAATCTTCATTTCAATATTTACAATGTAAGTGCATAGACTGGATGTGGTATTGGAAAATGTAAAAAATATTTACTTTTTCATGTACATATATTTTTAAAGCTGAAGACTTTGGAGTGAAATTTTCATTTGCTCTGTCTATAAATTATAGCCTATTAATAAATTATGCCTGTTGTATCTGACAGCTGAAAAATATGTTTTGCCGGAGCAAAGCCATCTCATCTCCTCCCCGTGCATCTTCCCTGCTGAGTAAGGGGGAGAACTTTGATTGTACTTGTCACAGCACTATTACTAATGACTATCTTTCAGTGAGAATGAAACACATCATATAAAAATAGTCCATCTCACTCAGTGTGTCTTTTTTTCATCTGTTTGCACTAGTAAGCTGTTACTTATGCTCCATGTATTTCTGATGATCCCACTGTAGAAAAGAAAGTAGAAATGGATGGGCAGTGTCTGGACTGGTGTCATAAACAGATAGTAGGAGTTAGTAGAACAAAAGTACTTTATATCTCTTTTGACTGTAAAGGTTAACAAGTTCAGTAAGCCTGGCTGTCACCTGACCAGAGGACCAATCAGGGGACAGGATACTTTCAAATCTTGAGGGAGGGAAGTTTCTGTGTGTGCTGCTGTCTTTTGGTTGTTGTTCCTCTCTGGTTCTGAGACTGACCAGATGTGCAACAGGTTTCTCTCAACTCTCACGATACAGGCTCTTATAAGTTCAGAATGTGAGTACTAGGTAGATAAGGCGAGTTAGGCTTGTTTGTTTTCTTTATTGCAAATGTGTATTTGGCTGGAAGGAGTATCAATTTGTATTTTGCTGAGGATTTTAATTTGTACTTGTATACTTAGGCTGGAGGGTATTCCGTGTCTATAGCTGAAAGACCTGTAATATTCCATTTTAAATTTACAAGATAATTTTTATTGTTTTCTCTCTTTATTAAAATTTCTTGTTTAAGAACCTGATTGATTTTTTTTATTCTGGTGTGAGACCCCAGGGGACTGGGTCTGGATACACCAGGGATTGGTGGGGAGAAAGGAGGGAAGGGGGAGAGAAAGGCTAATTTCTCTCTGTGTTCGATTACTGCTCTCTCCAGGAAGAGTTGGGCTGGGGAGGAGAAGGAGAGGGAAGGTGAATTTTTTTCTCTGATTTTAAGATTCAAGGAGTTTGATCACAGTGATCTTCCAGGGTAACCAAGGAGGGGAAGACTGGGAGAGCAATGTGGGGAAAGGTTTACTTTCCTTGTGTTAGATCCAGAGGATCTGGGTCTTGGAGTTGCCTGGGCAAGTTTTGGGGGGACCAGAGTGTACCAGGCACTGGAATTCCTGGTTGGTGGCAGCGTTACAAGTACTAAGCTGGTAATTGAGCTTAGAGGAATTCATGCTGGTACCCCATCTTTTGGATGCTAAGGTTCAGAGCGGGGAATTATACCATGACAAATGGGATTAAGTTTAGGTTAAGAATCAGGCTTGGGTTTGAGGCTGAATCAGGGTTAACTTTTGGGTTCAGATATCATGGTGCTAACATTTCAGAAGTTATGGGTTACAGGGTTCTTGCAAGATTAGTTGATCTTTTGAGATTTCCCCCATGCTGTCTAATGGAAATCTCACAGCAGCAATGGTTCTCATGAGATTTCTCTCATTTTGTGTCAAAAATCTCATGAAAACAGCCATGTGTGAGAGATTTCATCTCTTCTAAACTGAAAAATGGCTTGCTTTCCAGTTTGAGATCTAACCCAGACACTAAAATGTGATGGCAGGTTTAGATCTACCTCAAACCAAAACTTCCCCTCTTGAATTTTGAAGATGTTTAAGAGTCAACCTGGTGGTTTTGAGTGAAGCACTAATTATGATTGGATAAATGGTTAAAATACAAACTGCCTACAGGCCCATTCAGACTAAAAAATGGTCATAATAAATATAATAAAATATCTCAAATCAACCACCATCACCAATCAATTTACTCCCTTATAAAATCCTCAGGAAGAAAGGAGGACTTTGGAATATGCCCAGATAGTTAATAAATCTATGCTCTGGGAGACTAAGGCAGTCAGTGGTTGCTTGGTACACACCTGAAGATATTGCCATCCATATGTCCTATCAAGCCTTCCTTGCTATTTCATAAAAACTTTGAATAGGAGGGCTGCCAAAACATATCCATGTGGTGCCACTCACAAGAAAGCCTTTTAACATGAGTGCAATTGCCTAAAATTACCATCTGAGACTTCTCTCAGGGAATGGAGCCATGCAAGAAGAATTTTGTCTTGTCTTTGTGGCTAGGACAATAGATATGACTTCAAAAGGCTTTTTTTAAAAAGTCAGAATGGGGATTTTGCATCCATCTATCACAAGGAGGGGGGTCATTGAACTATGCTGCTGGTGCTGTTTTGTTTCTATCCCCAATCCTGCAACTTTACTGACAGGCTTGAGGACATCTGAGGACATCATCAGCCACCAGAGTTGCTCTATCACATTCTTCTTAGTCATTTTGCTCAAAAACAGAGACTAGATATAGGTTGATACCAAATTTGACAACATCAAGAGTTCTTTGAGCTAAAGCCTCGCTATTCTGTCCATTTTGCTACCCTACCTCCCTGATCCCTGAAGGAAAATTTTGAAAATCACAAACAGCAATGGGTCTGTTGCTTCCAGACATATCTTCTCCAGTCATGAGGGATGTGGATCCAACTCATATTGTAGCACAGATTGTTCCCAGCACCTGAGTGATCTATACTGATCTCAAATTGAAGAAAGGAAGGTTTAAAGCCAGCTTCTCTGGTGTAAACTGGAATAGCACTACTGAAGCAAATATAGCTATGTTGATTTATCACAGCTGAAAATATGGCCTCTAGTGGTTTGTCCCCTCAAGATACTGCTCTGTCCTTACCAAGGCTACTTGGTCGTGGTTAGGGCCCTATCAAATTCGCAGTCCATTTGATCAATTTCACGGTTATAGGATTTTAAAAATACTAAATGTCATGATTTCAGCTATTTAAATCTGAAATTTCAGTGTTGTAATTGTAGGGGTCCTGACTGAAAAAAGGAGTTGGGGGGGGGCGGGTCACACAGTTATTCTAGGTGGGGTTGTGATACTGCTACCCATACTTCTGTGCTCAGGGCTGGCTTTACCATTTTTGCTACCTCAAGCCAAAGAAGAAAAAAAAAAAAGCTACTCGGAGTGCTACCCAAACTGCCAAAGCAAAAAAATAAAAATAAAAAAGCTGGACTGTGCCACCCCAAGAATGGACGGAATGCCGCCCCTTAGCATGTGCCGCCCCAAACATGTGCTTCCTCCACGGTGCCTGGAGCCTGTCTGTGCTGCTGCTAGTGGTGGCACTGCCTTCAGAGCTGGGTGCCTGGCCCCCAGTTGCCGCTCTCCAGCAACCAGCTGCTGCTCTACAGCAACCCAACTCTGAAGGCAGCGCAGAAGTAAGGGTGGCAATATTGTGGTCCCCCACTAAAATAAACTTGCAATCCCCCTGCAACTGTCTTTTGGGTCAGGGCTCCCAATTTGAGAAACAATGGTCTTCCCCATGAAATCTATATAGTACAGGGTAAAAGCACACAAAAGACCAGATTTCATGGTGGGAGACCAGATTTCACAGTCCATGATGCATTTTTCATGGCCATGAATTTGGTAGGGCCCTACTCATGGTGCAGAGGAACATGACTTTACAGAAGGAGAGATGTGAAAAATAGTAAGAATCAAATCTTTTAACTTCCTCATTTATTCCTAAATAAATTTCTGTAAAATATGTGGAACATCTCCATAGCATAAAGGTTCACGAGCATTAATTTTGAACTATTTACCAATCACCATGACAGGACACATGTTTTCAAAGTTTTTATAATCATGGCTTTTAGACATCATTCAACTTTGCAGTTTTTGAAGGAATACTGGAACTCAGGAGTCATCCCAAACTCATGCCAGTAAAACCCTTCTTCACACTACCTGAGTAGGTACGTGTTTCATAGAATATCAGGGTTGGAAGGGACCTCAGAAGGTCATCTAGTCCAATGCCCTGCTCAAAGCAGGACCAATCCCCAACTAAATCATCCCAGTCAGGGCTTTGTGAAACCTGACCTTAAAAACCTCTAAGGAAGGGGGTTTCACCACCTCCCTAGGTAACCCATTCCAGTGCTTCACCACCCTCCTTGCTTAAAAGGTTTTTCTAATATTCAACCTAAACCTCTCCCCCTGCGACTTGAGACCATTACTCCTTGTTCTGCCATATGCTATTACTAAGAACTGCCTAGATCCATCCTTTTCGGAGCCCCCATTCAGATAGTTGAAAGCAGCTATCAAATCCCTCCTCATTCTTCTTTTCTGCAAACTAAATAATCCCAGTTCCCTCAACCTCTCCTCATAAATCATGTGCTCCATCCCCCTCATCATTTTTGTTGCCCTCTGCTGGACTCTTTCCAATTTTTCCACATCCTTCTTGTAGTGTGAGGCCCAAAACTGGACACAGTATTCCAGATGAGGGCTCACCAATGCCGAATAGAGGGGAATAATCACATTCCAGCCCTTCGCATTGAGCCTCCAATACTGCCAGGGGCAGTGCCATCCCCGGGAAAGCCGGCGATGATCCGCCCTTTGACTCAGCCTGCGTAGGGGAGGTATCACTCAGAGTCCAGGCACCGCTTGGAATCCTGGCACTGCTCACAGTCCTGGCGCCAGGCGCACTCGTGGTGCAGGTCTGACTCATGGCACTGATCGAGATCCTGCCAGTGCTTCTGTTCACAGCACAGATTGCCTTTGTGCAGTAGGTCCTGATCTTGGCACCATTTGTATTGGCACCGATCCAGCTGTCTGCACAGGCCCCACTCATGGGACCAGTCCAGATAGCTGTACTGTTCCAGGTCACAGCACTGCTCCCCAGCCTTGTGGCACTGTTCCCTGACTCAGCTGCACTCGGCACTACCATGGCCATCATGGTCCTGGTCCCTGTCTTTGAACTTAAAGATGGGGTCCAAATATTCTCTGTGACCCTGGCACAAGTTGGCACAGAACAGAACTGATGTCAGTGCAGGACCATGGCCTGCACAGTGGCATTGGCCAGTGCACTGGCCATTTTGGACACCATGGGCATACCACCAGGCCCAGGGAGCCGAGTCCAAAGCCTCACATTCAGTCACATCCAAGCTTAGTGTGTCTGAGGCAGCGGGCAGTTGCCCCACCCCTAGGGGTGCAGAGGAGCCAGCGGTGGTGCCACTTCCTCTGGAACCCACCCCAGTTCCTGAGCCAGACCCTGGAGTGGATGGCACGGAGCTAGTGGTGGGGTAGGAGGTTCCTGAGGAAAAGAGGGTCTGGAGGATCCAGTTCCCCCACCAGTGTCCTCATCCTCCTCCCTGGACGAGGCAGCGGTGGGCACCTCCATCTCCGGCCACCTCCTATAGATAGTTGTGCCCACCAGGAACTCCTGTGCAGGGTGGCACGGAATATGAACTGCATGCTATGCTGAGGAGGTGGTAGAGTTGGAGACCCTAAAGTGAACATCCTGGCACCAGGGGTGTGGAGAGGAAGTACTTTGAGTCCTCCAAAAGGTTTGACTACCTGTTTACACACCTGCAGCCTTGATCGTTGGTAGTGTTGGCAGTAAATGAGAAGGAGAGGCAGGGTCAGCAAGTCCCAGCACCTAAATCTAAGGACGCCAAGTGCCTGGATTTATTTGGATGCAAAGTGTGCTCCACGGGGGGCTTGCAACTCAGGATTGCCAACCAGCAGGCAATCCTGAGCTGGCATAGTTTTAACTCCTGGAACTCAATGCTGAAGTTTAGAGAGCTGGTACCAGCAGTGTCCAGGGAGGAGTTTAGGACCATTGTAGATGCGGGCAAGGTAGTGGCATGGACCTCTTTACAGGCCTCACTGGACACTACAGACTCAGTAGCGTGCACCTTGTCCTCAGGGATAGTTATGTGGCATAGTTCATGGCTGCAAGCCTCAGGGCTCCCGCCCGAGCTTCAGCAAACTATGCAAGACCTACCCTTTGACAGCGTAGGCCTGTTTACTGAACAGACCGACTCCAGGCTGAATAGCCTCAAAGACTCCAGGGCAGCAATGAAATCTTTGGGTATGCATACCCCAGCAACCCAAAGAAAGCCCTTTAAGCCCCAACCACCGCAACAGCACCTGTATCCTTCTCGGACTTTTACAGGCACAGGGGTAGGAATGGCAGGTGTAAGCCTTCCCATCCCCCATCCAGCCAGGGCCAGGGCCTGACTAAGCCTTTGTTGGGCTCAAAACAGACATTTTGAAGGTGCATCCAAGGAAGGAGCACCTGTCTCAATGCCAAATCCTTCCCCATGGTTTTTTTAACCGTCTACCCCACTTCTACCGTCCATAGTCTCAGATAACATCGGACAGCTGGGTTCTTCACATGGTGGAAGTGGGATATTCTTTCCAATTCTGCTCCTATCCTCCCTCCCACCCCCTTTCCCATTCCTTTTCAGGGACCCTTTTCACGAGCAACTCCTTATCCAGGAGGTGCAGGCACTTCTCATCATAGGAGCGGTAGAGGACATTCCTCAGGATCTCAGGGGCAAGGGATTCTACTCCTAATCCCCAAAGCTACTTCCTAATCCCCAAAACCAAAGGGGGTCTCAGACCCATTCTAGACCTGCGAGGACTCAACAGGTTCATAGTGAAGTCGAAGTTCCACATGGTCTCCCTGAGCACTATTATCCCTTCCCTGGATCCGGGAGACTGGTATGCTGCCCTCAACATGAAAGACATGTACTTTCACATAGCGACTGTTTCTGCACACAGTCGCTTTTTAAGGTTCATGATCGACCAAAAACATTATCAATTCAAGGTCCTTCCCTTCAATCTGTTGACAGCCCCACAAGCGTTCACCAAGTGAATGGCAGTGGTAGCAGTCTTCCTCTCAAGGAGGCAGGTGCAGGTATACCCTTACCTAGATGATTGGCTGCTCAGGGGGCACACCAGAGAGCAGATGGAGTCACAGGTCCATCTGGCCACATCCACGTTCAAGAGCCTGTGTCTCCTCTTCAACATGAACAAGTCTACCTTGTCTTTGACTCAGAAGATAGAGTTTATTGGAGCAGTGTTAGACTCGGTCCAGGCAAGAGCAAGCCTGCCGGTGTCCCAATTCCAAGCCCTGGCAAGCATCATTTGATGCATGAGAGAGTACCCAATCACTAGAGCAAGGAATTGCCTCAGTCTCTTCAGTCACATGGCAGCCTGCACGTACATGGTCCGACACGCCAGAATGAGACTCAGGCCTGTGAAGATCTGACTCGCTTTGATATACCTCCCGGGGCACGACAGCCTGGGACTAGTGGTCATGGTGCCACAGTAGGTGCTACAGTCACTCCAGTGGTGGCTCAATGCTTGAATAGTCTGTGAAAGAACCCCCTGCAGCAGCCCTCAGCTGTCCTTGTCTCTAGTTATGGACTCATCAGCTCTAAGTTGGGGAGAACTTCTTGGAGATCTCTGAATGCAGGGACTCTGGGCACAGGATGAGCTCTCTCTCTCCACATCAATATCAAGGAGCTCAGACCGGTGCGACTTCCATGCCAGGTCTTTCTATCTCATCTGCAAGGCCAGCATGTGGCAGTCATGACGGACAACACCACTGTGATATTTTACATCAGCAAGCAGGGTGGAACCCGGTCCTCGCCCCTCTGTCAGGAAGCTCTCAGGCTCTGAGAATTCTGTATAGCCCACTCCATTTACCTGGAAGCATCATATCTGCCAGGAGTCCAGAATGTACTGGCAGACCACCTCAGCAGGTCTTTTCATAGACACGAGTTGTCCATCTGGCCAGACATCATTTACTCTATCTTCCAGAGGTGGGGGTTTCCCCTGGTCGACCTGTTCACCACTCGGAGAAACCGGAAGTGCCCAGTGTTTTGCTACTTCCAGAAAAGCAGCCCGGGCTCAAGCTTGGGCGCATTCCTGATACCCTGGGGAGGCCGTCTGCTCTATGCCTTTCTCCCGTTCCCTCTTGTGCACAAGATACTATTCAAGGTCCGCAGAGACAGGGCAGAGATAATACTGGTGGCGACAGCGTAGCCTTGACAACACAGGTACCCCACACTTCTGGATCTGTTGGTTGACACTCTGATCATGTTCCTGCTCCTCCCTGACTTGATCACTCAGGACAACGGTTATCGTCATCATCCAGACCTCCAGTCCCTCCACCTCACAGCCTGGAAGCTTCATGGCTGAACCCGATGGAGCTCCTGTGCTCGGAGCAGGTAAGAGAAGTCTTACTCGGCATCAGAAAGCCCTCCACGAGGGCCACATATCTGGCAAAGTGGAAAAGGTTCACTTGCTGGTGTGACCAGCATCATACGCCCCTACTCCAGGTGCCATTACCTCTTATTCTGGAGTACCTTCTGCACCTGAAACAGCAAGGCCTGGCAGTGTCATCCGTAAAGGTACATCTAGTGGCTGTCTTGGCTTTCCACCCTGGAATCTCTGGACACTCTATCTTTACCAACCACATGGTTAGACGGTTCCTCAAGGTTCTGGACTAGCTACATCCCCACATTAGACAGCTGGTTCCTGTGTGGGACCTTAACTTGGTCCTCTCCAGGCTAATGGGGCCCCCATTTGAGCAGCTGGTGACTTGCTCCCTTCTCTACCTATCGTGGAAAGAATCCTTCCTAATTGCCATCACATCAGCAAGGAGGGTGTCTGAGTTAAAAGCCCTTACCTCCAACCCTCCCTATAGTTTTCCACAAGGATAAGGTGTCCACAAGGACAAGGTGCAGCTCAGACCTCACCCGGCCTTTCTCCCTAAAATGGTATCACATTTCCATACCAGCCTAGACATATTCCTGCCTGTTTTTTATCCGAAGCCTCACACCAGTAGCTGTGAGCAGAGGCTACACTCCTTGGATGTTCAGCAAGCATTAGTTTTCTATATCGAACGCACCAAGCCTTTCAGTAAATCAAACCAGTTGTTCATAGTGGTGGCTGACCACATGAAAAGCCTACCAGTCTCATCTCAAAGAATATCTTCCTGGATCATGTCCTGCATCTGCACATGCTATGAGCTGGCCAAGAAACCAGCCCCAGCACTTACAGCACACTCCACAAGGGCACAGACCTCATCAGCGACATTCCTGGCACAGGTCCTGATCCAAGAAATCTAAAGAGCAGCATCTTGGTCCTTGGTGCATACGTTCACTTCTCATTATGCCATTGCCATGCTTGAGATGATGCAGCCTTCGGCAGAGTGGTGCTCCAATCTGCAATTTCATAACTCCAACCCTACCACCTAGGAAAAGCTTGAGAGTCACCTAATTGGAATCAATATGAGCAATCACTCAAAGAAGAAAAAACGGTTACTCACCTTCTCGTAACTGTTGTTCTTCGAGATGTGTTGCTCACGTCAATTCCAAATCCACAAGCTTTCTCCTCTGTTGGAGTAACCAGCAGGAAGGAACTGAGAAGGCGCCAGGTTGGCAGGGTCATATATTGAGCACCATGATGGCACCACTCCAGGGGGCTCCACAGCCAATCCAACGGGTGCTGCTAGGGGAAAAACTTTCCAGCGATTGTGCATGTGATGCACGCACACCTCATTGGAATGGATATGAGCAACACATCTCAGAGAACAACAGTTATGAGAAGGAGAGTAACCATTTTTTTTTTCAGAAAGACAGGAGGAGGAAAGGAATAGATAATAGAATTGAGAAATGGGCCAATAAATCTTATTTTTTTGGAGGACAAAGGTACTGTATTCAAGTTCACTAATGACCTGTACAACTGCATGAAGAAATCAAAGAGACATTATCAGAAAAATAAAATCAACAAATATCCTTTCAATAGTTATCAGTGACACTAGGGCCATGCAGAGTTCTTTTTAATTAAATATTTGTGTTATGTCTCTTGCTTGTGGATGTTGATGAAAGCTATTGCTCAGGAATAAAGGGGACGGCAATAATTTGCTTGGTATGTAAGTAGTTTTGTGATTCCAACTTAGGCCCCAGTCTATCAAACACATACATGCTTAGCTTTATGGTGAGTAATCCCTTTGAAGTCAATGGGACTACTCATATACTTATGGTAACGCACATGGTGAAGTATTGCAGGATCAAGACCTTATTTTCTTGTATTTCAGACTTGATGCTATAGGACCAAATCCCAGTATACAATTACACAGGAGCAAGGGGTGAGTTAGCCACTCCCTGTCCTCTAACTCAGGACCACATTGGTTTGAGCCGTACTGAGAATGGGCAGGTTTGGTGTGAAAGGGAGTTAGATGGGTTCTGAATCTCTTCTGCAGGACTGATATGCAGAGAATATTAAGAGGCAGGGATCTCTTGCAAATGAGCCTGCAGCTTCTGCAAGTGGCCCTACTCACCCCACCCCCCCCCGTTCCTCTGGGTGTGTTGTGCCCACAGAATATCATGCAACTCCATGGAGCTGTGTGGGAAGATAGGGGAACCAAAGTCCAAGTTCCCCAACATAGCTTTCCCCTAAAGGGCAATATTTACCTGGTTTTGGGGAGCCACTGGGATGGTATCTCTTCTTCCCTGCAGTCCCCATAGGAGAAGTGAATCTCCATCCTGGTGACTCCAGCTTCTCCCAGCTGATGGGTCTATTTCAGCATTGTCAGATGGGAGCTCACCCTGTGGGCTGCATGGCTTTTTCAGTATTCACGATCAGCCTGTCAGTCAGCCTCCCTATGTTGCAAAGGCACTGTCTTGGCTGACAGAATCCCACACTGCTCTGACTGTCATCAATAGCTGTTGTCAGGGTGGGGATGGAGAGCCACGAGGGAGGTGTTCAGAGGCCATATAGGGTGCCCTTGTTTGGGGTCTTCTCTTGAGCTCTACAGCTGCACAGCACAGCCAGTACAAATGGGAGCAGCTGACTTCAGAATAGGATTTTGCCTTTAAGAATTTAGGATGAAGTAATCCACAAGGACTTCCCTTCCACCTGTCCTCAACACACCTCTTTATCCTAAAGCTTAGATATTGATTTGTCACATGAAGCTGTGCCTATTAAACCATCAATCCATTCATCTTCAGCAGGCAGGTGACACTCTATAGTTCCAATGCCAGGCTCAGAACTGTTTTTTTCTGTTAACAACAAACTCATATTTTACCCTCTGAATATTTCCTTTAGTCATAGCTGTCCTTAATTAAGTAAGTGGGTAGAGTTGCAGACGTTACCCTTTTTATTCCGTCACATGTTGTAGGTGAAGATCGCTTTACAACATTACTCAAAGATTAATACTCATCTTTGTTTGGAGAATGGCTAATAACTACATTCATAGACTCTAAGGCCAGGTTGGACCCTTGTGATCATCTAGTCGGACCTCTTGTATAACACAGGCCAAAGAACTTTCCCAACATAATTCCTAGAGCTGATCTTTTGTTTTGGTAAATTTTGCACATGGCCGGGCTCCCTATCTGAGCTTCTGACAATTATGAGAAAGGCTTAAGTCCTACCTAAGAAAGTGGTTTTTAAACCTGTGGACAGTGGACCCACAGGCTATGTCTAAGATTTCCAAAGGAGTCCGTACCTCCATCTGAAAATGTTTAGGGGTCCACAAATGAAAAAAAGGCTGAAAACCACTGATCTAAGGTAATGTATTCTTTTCTGTTTATATGTTTTTGTCTGCCTTGTTCAGGTTGTTGGGTCCATACCAGGCTTTAAAACTGTTTTTTCGTTTTTGTTTTTTTTTACTGACTATTAGAAAGATATGGAGGGTCTAATCCAAAGCCCTTTGAGGTCAGTGGAAAGGCACACAACAGTGCCAGACACTGTTAGCAACGTACAAATAATAATATGGGAGATAATTTTAGATGACATTTCTGGTTCCAAACACACCAACCAACAAAAAATGTATGGCCAGAAAATACAATATAGCTATATAAAAGAAAAAAAAAGGGCCACTATGGGCTAAACTATATGCAATTGCTACTAATGTATTTGTCACCTAAATAACATGAAGATGACCCTTGTATAGATAAATAAGGACATGACTACACTTACCTCCAGAGCGATCGATCCAGCAGGGGTCGATTTATCACATCTTCGCATCTCTGAATGCTCTCTCGTTGACTCCAGTACTCCACTCGAGCTAGAAGCTTAGGCAGAGTTGATGGGGGAGCATCAGTACTCGACCTACCACAGTGAAGACACCACGGTAAATAGATCTAAGTATGTTGACTTCAGCTATCTTGTTCACATAGCTGAAGCTGTGTAACTTACATCGATCCCTTCCTCCCCACCCAGTGCAGACCAGGTCTCAGATAGGTAGATATGTTGCCATTTCTCGATAATGAATCTTGCCTGACATATTTTGCTTTCCTTATATGTGCACATCTCAGAGCAACTTTTTGCCCACCAATTGCAACTAGTTTAATATTTTTAAAGTTTTCTTCTTGGAGTGGCAGTATTTTTTGTCTACATGTAACATGCCTATTAGTAAAGTGAAATATGCACTGCAAAGTGGCTTCCATTCATGTATGCACTCTCAAACAAGGGGATCTTCAAAAGTTAAATGAAGATTCCCAAACACAACATTTTGTTACATTTTATTTAAACTTGCTAAATTATATCCCACTTTTAAAAGAGCTGTGAGTCTGTTTATGGTTACAAAATTCAAACATGCAATAGTTTTGAATCCTTACTTAAATTTTGCCCATACTCCAAGCCACAACTACTCAGAACTTTACAATGATAGCTGAAGCTGAGGTACAAATCAAGACCTCAGCAAGACAGTGATTGTCTCTTTCATTACAAGCATGTGCAGCTTCTAGCACAATGGGGCACTGCGAGGTTGTTTGAGATAGAATTGTGCAAGTAACTTATATGTGGTGCTTAAAACACCTTCTCAGTTTTTGTTGTACCATGTTCTACCATCAGTATTTTTGAATACAGCACTATGAGGGCTGGATATCTGATCAAAGATGTTTTGGGGTAGAGCCCAGGGCCATGTAGACACAACCGTTGTGTGCAAGGCACTTAACTTCATTGTGTATGTCGATAGATCCACTGTTCGTGCTGTGGATGTGTCGATCTGAGATCAAACTCAAGCCCTCAGTACCCAAAGGTCACTGGTTGTGCTACCTAATTTGGGAGCAAATTGCCATTGTGTTATTTCAACTATTGTGAACAGGACTTGTGCACTTACTCCCACAACTTCTGAATTGACTTATTCGGACTAGCCGAGGCTCTGATTCTGTGTTTAAAAATGTCATTTACACTTAGTCCGCAACAGGCAGCAGGTTTTTTTTCTTTCTTTCAATAGAACATGCAATGTCTTTTCCAGCTTCCTAATCTATGATGTGTGGAAAAAGTAAGGGCTGAGAATATTAAGAATAAATCAGACAGGGCTAAATTCTGTGCAGACGTGTAACTCAGCTGACCTCATAGGGGTCCATAAAGTGTCACTGCTGAAATTGGCCCATAAGGTTTATTAAAATGTATATTAGAGAGAGAATATTTTCCCTAACTCCACCTATGGAAATCTCACAAACAGCAGGAAGCACTAGTCCAGGGGTGGGCAACTTGCGGCCAGCCCATCAAGGTAAGCTGATTGTGGACTGCGAGACATTTTGCTGATGTTGACAATCCGCAGGCACAGCTCCCAGTGACCACGATTCACCCGTTCCCAGCCAATGGGAGCTTCAGGAAGTGCAACCAGAGGGCGTGAGTGAAATGTTCCTGCTTTGACAAAACACCATATTTTGATGAAAATACATTGCATTGAAAAAGGTTTGACCAGTTTTACCTATTAAAATTCTTTAATATCAATGTTATAATGCACAAAGAATCTGAGACGGGCAGAAAAACATAAAATATACAAAGCCAATTAAAGATCCCTTTCACTTTGCTCCTATATCCCATATTTGGTAGCAATCAGCTGGAGTTTTCCCAGAAAAAGGAGTGAACACAACGCCTTTGACTCTGTTTTTGTGCAGTATCTAGCACAGTGGGGCTTTAGGCACCATTCCAACACAAATAATAAGTAATAATAAGAATCAGCCTGCGAAGTGCTGATGCACTGAGGATTGTGTGGTAAAATTAAACTGTATATTTAAAGTCAAATAAAATGCGTGCAATTTAAAACAATTATGCTTTTATACTTTTCAAAGGGAAGTTGTTGTAACCCTCTGCAGTCCTGTAAAGGGGATTAAAACACCTTTTGTATAGACTATTGGGGTTCTATTGTGTCTCAGTAAGAGAAGGCATTTCACAATGTACGTGAGCAGCTAGTTCTTGCTATACAACTTCAAAGTATCTCAGAAATACAAGGTCATCACCTAATTACAGAGCAGGTACAGTGTTATTAGAGAAACTTAGTTCAATAATGGAACCATAATTATATATGAAGATCGCTCTGAGAAACACTTAATTGCCTCACTTAATGCTAACAACTTATGGCTCCAATGTGCTGATGAGTGATGAAAGCAGCTGTTCCCCACACATTTCTTTATGGTGGGATATACAAAATCTGTGCTTGGACGTAAATTGTGGAAAAGAACGTAAAATGTCTTTGTTTGTTTTTTTGATTTAAAGCTCATAGATGCTCTTTGGAGAAACACCTTTTAAGGCTAGAACCACAAAGACATTTAGGTGCCTAGCTACACTTTAGAGCCTCAGAAAACCCTGCTAAACTGCCACCTAATCCTGTTGACACCTAAATTCTATAGATGTTTAAAGTTCTGCTGGTAAGCATCCACAGACACCTTTTACCAAACTGAGCCCTTCAAAAAACAGCCAAGGAGGAGCCCCCCTCTGCACTTGCAGCACTCACCCAGGAAGTGGGAAATCTAGATTAAAGTCTCCATTGTGCCTAACATGGAGCCTATATTTGACTTCAGGTCTTCTATCTCCTAGCTGAATGGCCTATACAGATGAGTTTTTCACAAGCCCTCCTGCTGACACTGTTCTACTTTGTATGAAATATTTAAATATCCATTGGACCAGGGTCTGAAACCTGGGTCTCACAAGTGAGTGCTCTAACCAATAGGCTAGAGAGTCATTTTCCCTTTCTCTCACCCTGGCCCAATGAATTATTTACCAAAAGCCACATTTTCTTACTGAAAACACATTTTCATTAAACAAACAACTTCTAATATTATTTTGTTTAAAATTTCGGTAAGAAAATAAAAAGATTCATTTTTAAATCCTGTAAAATTTCAAGATTTTTCCTGAAACCTTTTTCCCAGTTTTTCAGCAAGATGTAACAATGTGCATGTTATATTGCAGGAAAGTTTTATTGTTGAATGTCACAATATAGTCACTTTGGGAGAAAACACAAATTTATAAGAGCTTGATAGAACTGGTTGAAATTTTTTCAACTGCAAAATTTTGACAACATTTCACATTTTAAAATAAAGGGAAAAATGATGACCTTTTTCTCAATTTTTCAAGCCAACTATACAGCTGGTAAAAATTTCAATAACATTTTGTAAATTTGGGGTGGGGGGAACAGGGGAACTATTTTTTTAAAAATGCAATTTTTCCTCATTTTTCAAATATTATGACTCCATAATAATAATCACTGCCAGGCATGAAGAAGTGATCTCAAGGCATCACATCCTAAAGGTAGCAGGTTAAAGAACAGGGCTTTACAAATACTTCAGAAACCTAGGCCCCCTTGTTCATTAATCCCATTCACACAGTCTAGCTTTCCTGCCCATTCTAAATCAGTTCTTAACTTGCAAATATAAATGAAACAACTAATTCCAACTTACATTGGTTAACTGAGGAGAAAAGTACATATGAAAAATGCTTGTACCTGTTAGTTTGCACAGGAAACATGAGTGTGAGAAGCAGTTATATTAGAGAGACATGAACCAAAACCCCAGTTCTAAACACTTCTCTGGAATGTTCAAATCCAGATCTGGATCTTAACCATCCTGGCTTTTGTGGGCCAAAGCAAAACCCTGACTCTGACCAACCCTTGGAATGTTCAGATCTTTATCTCAGCCCATGTTTCTAATTCTTAAAAATTCAGAACAATGAGTAACATACCAGGGCTATTCTGTGGATGCTACCCATAGTAGACAGGTGTGAAACTGTGGAAAATATTTAAGTAGCACGAAGAAGTTTGGCTGGTGTTTTGGGGTCTTTCGTCTTGCCCTATCATAGGGTTGTTCCATTCTTTGGATTTCCTTTCCCTACATTATTTCCTTTTGTTTTGGCTTATATCTACTAATGAGAAATGCACAGAGTGTTATCCCTTTGGAAACAGGAAGCCTTTGAAATTCCTCAAGGTATACATATATTTTCTACTTTGTGATCAAACCTGTGCCCAGATACGTAAATCCAAAGTAAAACATACACCTGAAGTTGAATTATGTCCTAGACACATCTGCCTCAGCAGTGAAAATAAATAGAAAACTCCACAGCTAGAGTTGATGCCACCCATCTGCCAGGGAAAAACAAACAAGCAAACCCTCAGAATGGAGGAGGTTCTACATCCCTGCATGGCTGGCAAAGAATGTGACCCAGTCATGTGGATGTCCTGAGACCAGTAGGGAAATCACATGCATCTTGAACCTGGGGCACCCATAAAACAAATTCAATCAGAAAACCAGTGTCTACTTCCCATACTCCCATATCCTCTATGAAAGCATGGTTGCTAATGGAACAGGGCTGCCATGGGGGTCCTGGCTGTGTCTGTTCTTCTATCCCTTGTGGGGTAGGTTGAGAGAGCAGAGTAGGTAGATGCATAAGAAGCAGACAGTTTTCCTGTGATACAGCAAAGATAATATAAATTTGCATGGTTTTGAAAATTCTCTTTTTCAAGTAACAAGTTTTTTGTAATCTCTGCAGTTTCTTTTAATCTGGCAGGTGAAGGAGTCGTTAACAGCAATCAAGAGGGTTCTGCATACCTAACACAGTGTCCCTGAAATGGTGTAACATTTAAGAAAGAGGAGAAAAAAAATCAAAAGAGAAAATCCCCACCGGTAAAACAGGAAGTGAAGTGTCTTGATTTCACACCAATTCACTGAGGTGACGCTCTCAGTGCACATTGAAGTATCCATGTGCACTTTAGAGTATCCAGTGCACTTTATGTATCCATATCAGCGGCAGCATCCCTACCAGGTACAGCACTGGGCATAAGAAATCCCTTTGGAAGAGTTGCCTTTTAATTCGGACCTCGCCAATGAGAGTCCCTTCCAGGGAGAGTCAAGTGTTCCAGATAATCATAAACTAAGGAATGCAGAAAGGAGATGATGTTTGGATGAACTTTGTGCATTTTCAGTGTCTCAGTTATCTATGAGTGTGTGAGGCTATCATATTCCTTTTGGTGGTCTATCAACACCATCTCTAAATGTTTCTTTTTTGTTTGTCTTGCGTCTGCTGCAATCCTCCTGTTGAGCCTCAGATGGTCTTTTGTCCCTATTATGTTTACTGTGAAGCTTTTTGGCTCAGGAGGGAGCATTCTACCGGGAGCTGGCACTATCTGGATCTTTGCCAGAATTGCTATTAGATGTTTAACTGTGAAAAGTTTAGCTGCAGTCCAGCTAAACTCTTCTGCAGCCTGCTTTATACCATTCATAATAATAATTAATTTGCCTGGATTCTCCATTTTGGGTTGGGTTGGCAGATTGTACCCCACTTGGTGCCAAACCAGTATTGCTAGCCTCTGAGGCATTATTATTTTATGTTATGTTATTATTGTAGTTCCTAGAGGCCCCAGCTGTGGATCAAGGCCCCATTGTGCTAGGTGCTGAACAAACACAGAACAAAAAGATAGTCCCTGTCAAAGTTTACAGCTTGCCATTGTTTATTTGTTGCTGTTCCAACATATAACAAGTAATTTTTATTTCTTCCTGCAACAGGGTGTGTTGCCTCTTGAATGGCTAGAGACCTGGTACCAGCCAACCCTAGTTACCAGGTAGGAATCCCTGAGCAGGGATCGGGTGAATCCCTTATCAGGGGCAGCAGGAAGCTCCAAGGTGAAAGTCTAGAACCAGAAAGGAGAAGCTGCAGGACGGGAAAGTCTCCTGCACTGGTTTGGTGAGGAAGAGAGACTCCAGCGGGGAAGCCTGGGAGTTGTAAGTGAGTAGAAAACCCCAGATGGGAGGTTTGTTTTCTTTTGGGGAGAAGGCTAGGAAGGCAGGCTAAGCCTTGTGTCTTCTCCAGCTGCTCAGAGAGAAGAAGAGGCAGCTGTCAGGAAGGAGGGGCTGATCTCAACTTAAAGCAGCAGCGGAAGACATTTGCATTTATTTATGAACTTGAGGTGAGTATAATTAGACACTAAAGAGAGATGTTGTCATTGGACTCATGAAAGCCTGTGTGGCAATTATCTGAGGAGCTCTTTGAAAGGGGAAACTGAGGCAGGGAATATTCAGGGTGACCTTCGGCCATGAGGGGGCATCTAGGAAGAGGCTACTTCGTACTCATGTTGAAAGTACCAGCTCTTTAAGATGTTCCAATGTAATCTCAATCGACTCAATGGCACTAGCAGAATCTGCCCCTAACATGTCTGTCCTTAATATTATGGCAGTATAGGTAGCCTTCCTACTGCACACTTCTCCAGTCCTAGTATCACCAGATTCCTTGTCCCAATCTACTCCTTTCCCTCCCCTCTGGTCCAGCTTTTTGCTCCCCTCTGCATTGGAATCAGATAGAATCGTAGGACTGGAAGGGACCTCAAGAGGTCATTTAGTCCAGTCCCCAGCACTCATAGCAGGATAAGTATTATCTAGTATTATCCAGATGGCTTTCTTATGCACACTGCTTGACTGCCAAGAAGGGCATCACTGACAGCACAGGAGAGATAGGCTCGTTGTTCTTGGTTCCCCTGCCTAGCACCATCCTGGCCCAGACCAGATGGGAGGAGCCATTATGGGAAAAATTTGGCTTCAGCCCCCAGCCCTAGGTTGGAGCATGGTCACTTACTCTGTGGGAATGGTACATGTGCAGTCTGGTCAGCATTAGTAGCTGTGAAAAGCTTGAGCATGCTCAGTGAAGATGGAATTTTTGGAGATTTTAGCTACTTAAATCTGTCTCTACTGAGCATGCACAAACTGAGTTTTTTCAAAGTTTTATCACTTAGCCAAGTTTGAGCAGCTCTTCATAGGGATGGCAAAAAAGTACAAAGGCCACTCTCTCATCAAATGTCAAGTCTCTGCTCCAAAGCACAGAGCTAGAGCTGTTCAAAGAAAAGGTTGTCAGATTTTTTTAACATGGGCAAAACAATGTAGTTTCTTAGTCTTGTTCTTGGAAATAGCTGAACCCTTTGCGCTAAAATTTTCCAGAAAAAAATTAGACTGAGCTAGATGCCAAGCATACAAAATTTTAGCTCGGATGATTAAAGTTTGGCAAGGTTATAAGCCACTAAATATAGGGTCATATAATGGGAAGCATAAGGCCACCTTAATAATAAGTGGCACTATCAGCCTTACCTACTGTTCTGTTTTATATAGGTTCTTGGATTCAGCCTAGCAGTTACTGTTACTGGACAGTTCTGTAACAAATGAGGTAAGATGCAGTCTTCCTGACAGTCACAGGCAGATTTTTTTAGTATCGTGGAGTCCAACTGGAGTACAAGGCTACAGATCAAATTAACAATTTGAGGACACTTAAGTCGTGTCACGTGTTCGTTCTGGAGACAATTCAGGGCTCCATCATATCATTATGTGTTATATGTTTAGACAAGCTTTAAAGGTCAGAAAAACCTTAGGGATGAAATTTGAAACCAAAAATACTTGTAGAAAAGATAAAGATAAATGAAAAATTGTCATTACTAAAATGAGCCAGTCTGTAGATTTCCTTTCTGTCTACCAATTAGTGAATGCATAGTGATGTGAGCTAAATTGTAGAGGCAGGTGCTTTGTAGGTGAGTTTCTCTTCCTCTTCCCCCACCATATATGTACCCTTAAGCTACTGATTGTGAGGCTCTTATTACATCTGGGTCATTGGGCAGGACTCTCTTCACTTACTTTCAATTGCTTTAGAGCCTTGAATTTGTTCATTTTCTCAAGAAAACCATAATGCCAGCCTCCAAAATAACAGAGATAGAGCAATGAGACAGAGAAGGGAATGAGCCTTATAACAAAAATAATAAGCAGGAAATGAAAAATAAGGGTAATAAAGATCTGGATTCCATAAATTATTGTCTTTTAACTGAGGCATTTCTGGCCTCGGAGAGTGAGTCAGAAGGAAGAGTACATAATAAGAATGGCAAATCTGACAGAGATTGAATCAGAAAGTGAAGTCACATTAGAAACTGAGGCTGGTACATATGGAGGAAGCAGAAAGAAGGCAGGAATTGTTGACAGATTGCATAAAATATCCAAGTGTCACAATGAATGTCTATGGACTGATGAAAGGTGAAGAGCTCTTAAGTAAGGTAGTTCACGCCATCAGCGTTTCACTGTAAGCAAACACAATGTTCAGGTTTTAATTTCTGGATTTAAAGGTGTGATGGAACCTGCATACATATTTCAGGGGTCTTGATTTCATGGTATGACGTGCAATCAGCAGTTCTCAAACAACAATACATATGTATTTATATAGTTTTGTCTATATTACACTTTATCTCTTTCACGTGCATTTTTCCATTCCCTTAAAACATGCGCTTGACAGTGACATTGTTTTCCCAACTATCTGTGTTGTATCTTCCTGACTGTACACACTCTTGTGCTGTGCTACTTTAACACAATATTTATTCAAAAAAAGCAAATTTAGGAAAAAAAATCTCTGACCACAATTCTGGATTCTGGCCAAACTGTGCTTGCTGAAGGGAGGGGGCAAAAGGGAGTTTTACATCATCTTTGCACTCCCCCATTTCTGTGCCTACCATTGGCTGGTTCAGTACAGTAGCAGTGTGGCCATGCAGTTACCCAGGGTGTCCCCCGGCATGACCCTGGCACCAGCTGCTATGAAGAGAAGGTGGTGTAGAGATGACTCTGCTGGCTCTGCACAGCCTAGGTATTTCCCCATGCCAAGGAGATTCCTCAGCTGGCTGGCTAGGCCAACTTTATGGCCCCTTTCCACTGCTAAGAGTGGGAGATCAGGATCTGGCCCTTTACTTCAAATACAGGATGAGTCAAATTCCTGTCAATGTCAACATCCACTCTTTCTTCTTGACATTTTATGGTGGTGGTAAAATGAACTATTTCATCATTGTCACTTCTCTCCCCTCCCAATCCTGTCCCACCAAGTCGTGTAATGCCAATCAATTGTTTTGACCGAGATGGACACTAAATCACTATTTCCAGAGTATCAAAAGCCATTTCATGAAGCCGCATCAGCATGCCGAAATCATCAGTTTCCCAAAAGTTGACATGAATGTTTGTTTTCCAAAAGTAACATCTCAGAATGATGCATAAACCAAACATACTTAGGTGTCCATTGGGTTTTTTTGGTGAAACTCAATTTGATTGATGCAAACAACCTAACTAGTTATAGGTTGGAGCTTGATCCATTTATGATTGGGATGATAGGACAGGTTTGCCTGAAGGAGTGGGGAACCAAATACAATGACCCAGGAGGTCCCTTCCTACGTCAATGTTCCTATAAGAACTTGTGTATTTCCTTACTTCAAATTGGGCTGCCCTGGGGTAGGAACCTCTGGGCTTTCTCTCTGCTTGGATAGCTGGCTTCCCAGGCTGCCTGACTCCAACAACCTAATGAGAATCAGGACAGTTAGGGAGCCAGCTGGCCTGGCTAGCTAGAAGCCTTGAGGCTCCCCAGCACTGGAGTTGTCTGTATGGCAGGGCTGCTGCCTGAAATTGACATTCTTGTCAGTTTCATGGTTGCTCATGTCAATTTCAGTCACCTGTTGCTGGTTTGGGGAGCATATTTCATTTTGGAAACAACCTGTTTCTGAAATAGTGTTTGGTGCTGGAAGAAAGGCGGGATTGCTGGTTCGTGAGACCTTTTTTTTAAAATTTGGTTTTGGTCTAATTCAGAATGAACTTAAATTTCAAAATCTTCAAATTTCTCATGAACCAAAAATTCTGACTTTCAGAAAGCTCTGTGCTTATCTCTGGAGTCACCACTATCACTTCCAGAATAGTCTCTTGTGACAAAACAACGGGCCTGAGTCTCATTTACACTAAAATCTCTACACCACTCTGCCATTGTGAAGAATGGTTACATTTACTCCTACTTTAAGGCCCCTTCCCACTGCTAGAGTGGTGCAAAGGGGCTGCATTGAAAATGCGAATAGACCCGTAGCTCATATGCCATACTGACTGAACCATTGCTTGGAGTTAGTTCTAGTCATTTTAAGAGAGGGAATGACTTAAACCTTACTGCTGCTAAATTTTTTTTCATTTCCAGCACTTTATATGAAACAGGAGCTGCTCTTAATTGAATAGTCATGCACAGTAGGAACCCACACATTGGTATAAATTTCCTTCTGAAGGTGTTTAATTTCTTTTTACTCTGTGCTAACTCCTTAAAACTCATGCTAATTAAAACCTTTCATGCAGCATATTCCTGACTGAAACTAATAGAAACATCACTGGAAAAACAGCTCTCACGCCCCTCCTCCGGAGACCCTCTGAGCATCCTGCCTTGTCCTCCACACAAAGGCCACCACAGCTATAACAACCTCCGCAGAATCACTACAGAGGAGAGAGAGGCAGCTCTGTAATGATGTTCTTCCTCTGCAATCAGTTATTACTTGTTTGCAAGTGGGGACAGAGGAAGGTTGATAGCACAATAGTATTTATCCTCCCTGCTTCCACACTTGCCTTGAGGCAAAGGAATTCTTCACCATGATATGCTCTGTCCCTCACCTGGCTGGTCGATAGAGCTGTCAGCTAGGCTGCAATGATCCATGCATCTGACTGTCATGGTCCATTTCCCCTTATTGTATAGCCAGGGGGGCACTGCCTAGCCAGAGTTTATAAAGAATAGACCTTGGCAGGCGAACATGATTGCTTTTTTGGGTCTGGGGTAGATTTCTGAAGGAGTGAAGGGCACTTAGACACGTAACTGCTACTGAAAATGAAAGGTGCCTAAGCGCCATTTGAAAATGTACCCCTCAGTTACAAAGTATATGTCTGAAGGGAACATGCAAGACATAACATATCTGGCTTTTAGGAAAGCATTTGGCACTGTCTTTCATGAAATCTTTCTGCCAAATTAACTTGGATAGCGGCATAGTCAGGTGGGCTGAAAACTGTCTGACAGTCTGTAAAAAAAGAATGAGAAGCCACACGCTAAGTGACCCCATGGAGTTAACAAACAGGGGAGTTTGAGAGGGAATTTGTAGGAGGGAGACAAAATAAAACTATTATGGTTCAGAAAGGCAGTGTTGCCAGTGCCAACATTGTTCCTGGCTCCTTCATCTGCACCTGTGTCCAGACAGAGAATCAGACTATGAAGGCCTCTACCTAGGTCCTGGTGTGGATTTTCAAAGACTGTGGCCTGCATTTCCCCCTCACAGAAAGTCAAGCAGAGGAGATCATCCTGTGTCAGAGGTCCTACTGGTACAATCTCTCAGGAAGCAGGTGGGAGAGGTACAGGAGGATGTGGCTAGGCTGAGGAGCATCCGGGCACATGTATATGGAAACCTTCAAGTTTGAGGAAGAAATCCAGCTCAAGAGGACTGCAGTAGCACCAGTAAGGGAGAAGGAAACTGTTCCTTCACAGAGAGGAATGGGTGTGCTGGTTACTTTGGGCAAAAGTCAGTGCAGCACCCTAGCTCTGAACCCACTAGACATAGTGATAAAAACATTGTATGCTGCACTGGCAATGAGGGATGAGGAATATTTCTCAAAGGTAGAAGAGGAGGAGCCATGTACCCCTAAGACTGGGAGGATTGCAGCCACCACTCCCAAGAAAAAATGAAGGGTGGTGGTGGTCAGTTGACTCCCTTCCAACAGCGGGTGGAGACATCCATTTGCAGGCCTGACCTGGCATCACAGGAGGTGTGCTGCCTGCTAAGGTCATAATAGAAGGATTGCTAAGGATTATCCAGCCCTCTGACTGCTACCTCACATTGCTCATCCTTGTGGGCACTGATGAAACTGCAAGATGTGACCCAGAGCAGATCAGAAGTGACTATGTGGCTCAGAGTGAGGTGAAGGAGTTGGGGGCACAGGTGGTGTTCTCATCAATCCTTCTGGTCAAAGGTAGGGGCCCAAGAAGAGATAGACACATCCTGGTAAATACATAGCTGAGTGGACGGTGTCACCAAGAGGGCTTTGGCTTACTTGTCCATGGGATTCTGTTCTGAGAAGGACTGCTAAGAAGAGATGGGGTCCACGTATCAAGGAAGAGGAAGAGTATCTTCAGATACAGACTGGCTAACCTGGTGAGGAGGGCTTTAAACTAGGTTCGATAGGGCAGGAGACAAAAGTCCACAGGTAAGTCAGAAACATGGAGATTGGGTAAAGAGTCAGAATCTGAGGGAAACATGGACAATCACAGCAGGGACAAAAGAGAGACAAAGAGGGACTATGAGGGGAAATATGTCTATATACTAATTCAATAAGTATGGGGAATAAACAGGAAAAATTAGAAATACTAGTCAATAATCACAATTATGACATCACAGAAACCTGGTGGTATAATTCACAAGACTGGAATATTGGCATAGTGGAAGCAGCTTGTTATGGAAGGAGAGATAGGGGAAAAAGGGAGGAGGTGTTGTCTTGTATATCACGGAGGTTGAGATAAATATGGGAGTAAGTCCGGTTGAAAGTCTCCGGATAAGGATAAAAGAGTTGGAAGACAAAGGTGATGTCATGGTAGGTGTCCACTATACCTAACCAGTAAGAAGAGGTGGATGAGGCTTTTTTAAAATGACTAACAAAATCATCCAAAATACAGAATCTGATAGTGATGGAGGACTTCAACTACCCAGACATCTGTTGGGAAAACAATACAGTAGGGCACAGATTATCCAACAAGATCTTGGAGTGCATTGGAGACAACTTTTTATTACAGAAGGCGGAGAAAGCAACTAGTGTAGAGGATATTCTGGATTTGATTCTGACAAACAGGGAGGAACTAGTTAAGAATCTGAAGGTGGAAGTCAGCTTAGATGAAAGTGATCATGAAGACAAGAGTTCGTGATTTGAAGGAATGGTAGGAAGGAAAATAGCAGAATAACGACAATGGACTTCAAGAAGGCAGACTTGAGCAAACCCAGAGAATTGGTAGGTAAGATCCCATGGGAAGCAAGTCTAAGGGAAAAATAGTTCAGGATAGCTGGCAGATCTTTTTTTAAAGAGACATTATTAAGGGCAGAAGAGCAAACTATGCCAGTGAATAAGAAAGATAGGAAGTATGGTAAGAGACCACTTTGGCTTAACCAATAGATCTTCAGTGACATGAAACTCAGAAGAGAGCCCTATAAAAAGTGAGAACTAGGTCAAATTACAAAGAATTAATATAAAAAAACTCAACACAAGCATGCAGGGACAAAATTAGAAAGCCGAAAGCACAAAATGAGATAAAACAATCTAGTGGAATAAAGGTGTGATGCTGTATGATTGATTATGACCATATATATCATTGTTGCTCCCACTGTTATACAATTGCATCAAATCTTGCACAAAGTATGTCATGAAAGGTATCAATGGAAAAGTTCTGATTTGCTAAGTATGATTATCCTGTTTATATGCATGTGTCATCTTTGTATCTGAAGTTATTTGTCCAGTGTCTGGGTGGTGAGCCAAGGGCTAGAATGCCTACAGAGACTGCATTTTTAACTTCTTGTTAACCAGTGTGGTGAGACAGAAGTTTACTTTTGTTACTGTCTTGGCATAATCTAATGAGAGAATAACCACCAGTTTGGGGTGAGTCTGCCCCATTTCTGAGCAGTTTGCCCTGAATTGGGCATCCTCAGTTGTGACCCACTGAGGCAAGGTGACAAAAGAGTAACAGGAAAGCATTTTACAAACACATGATAAAGACCAAGGACAGGTTAGGCCCATTACTCAATGAGGAGGGAGAGACAATAACAGAAAATGCAGCAATGGCTTAGGTGTTAACATGCCTTTTTTGTTTCATTTTTACCAAAAAAGCTAACCATGATTAGATGACTAACATAGTGAACATCAGTGTAAATGGGGTAGGATCTGAGGCTAAAATAGAAAAAGAACAAGTTAAGAATTAGGCTATGGCTACACCAGAGAGCTTACAGGGGTGCAGCTGTGTAGCTGCTCTAAGCCAACAGAAGAGAGCTCTCCTGTCAGCTTAATAATCAGAATCATGGATATTCAATGGGCTAAAGGTGGCAGGGGAACAGTAGTGATGAAGGAGACATAGGATTAACAGTGAAGAGCATATTTGACTGGAGTTTGCAACATGACAAAAGAGCAAAACAGGCCAATGAAATCTGGAGCTGCAGAGGCATGTCGTAGACTAGGGAAGGACTAAGGAGGCAGCTGTGACCACTGTATAGCACAGTAACCAGTATCGTTTCATTGTTTCCTTATGTTCAACCCATCTGTTGGCTGCATTCACTTCTTGTCTCTGATCTTATATTTAGCCTGTAAACACTTCAAGGCAGGGACTGTCTTTTTGTTCTGCGTTTGTACAGTGCCTAGCAAAATGAGGCTCTGGTTCATGACTAGAGCCCAAGGCAACACCTTTCCATATAGCTTTGGTATGAACGTACTCAGAACTCGGCATTTATTTCTGAGTACCAAGTTACCAGACGATATTAGTAAGTAAGAGGGATTTCAGAGGAGAACATGAAAAATGAGCAGGGATGGAAAGGACTGATCCATGGGGAAAGACTGAAAGAGCCAAATATGTGGAGCTTGAGCCATGTAGAGATGAAATAATATGGATATGATGATAATCTGCAAACATGGGGCTAGATTCCGCCTTCCTTGTACTTGCACATCATTGGATTATATAGGACTACTCGGGAAGTAAAGTATTACTTGACATGAACAAGTGTGGCAGAGGCTGGCTTGTATTTATTTATTTAGGTTGAAGTAGCACTCAAAATGTGCTAGATGTCTTTTTACCACAAAGGCAGATATAATACTTGCCCTGAAGAGCAAACAATCTAAAACTATTGATGGATGTAAATGTCCAAGGATCAAAAGGAATGACTTAGGGAACTATAGAAGAATGGGAACAATGGGATAAAATTAAGAAAGGGAAAATCTCATCTGCATTGAGTAGTAGGAAGATTTTACAGTCTTCAAGACATGGAATAGTCTGTCAAGGAGGTGGTGCAAGGCCTCATTGACTAGGATATCACTGCATAGTAAATAATCTTGCGTTGAAATGACATTTTCCACCTCAATGTTCCATGACTCACACAATTTGGGTAATCCTGCTAGAAAATAGGTAAGAATTGTTTGTTAAACTGTCAATATATTGTGCTAAATGGGGAGTCTGGATATGTTATAAAACAATTGGAGACAGTGGAGGTGCACCAGGGATACATCTGGCCCAATGTAATGTATTTATTAAACTAAATTCAAGATTAAATTCTGGCTGCTCTGTTGCGGGAAATACAGGGAGAGGATGCAGACAGCCTCTTCCCCTCGAGCATGTTTATGCAGGACCCAGGCATAATGTTGACACTACACTTCCTGTATTCTGGGGAGGTGAGATAGCTTGATTGGAGGTGCTCTGATGGCCCCAAAGGCTTGTAGCCAGCTAAATGGGTTATGTCCATGACCCTACCCTCCTTCATACCTTTGTGATAGGCAAAGGAGGATGCTCTAGCTGTATCTTTCTCAAGGGTTGTGATGGATTTTCCATCACTGTCAAATCTTAACTCAATATTGGATTTTTCTCCCCTGGAAGATATACTCTAGTTCAAACAGGAATTGTTTTGGGGAAGTTCTGTGGCCTGTGTTATACTGCGGGTTGGACTAATTGATCATAACGGTCCCTATGAAACTTTGAAGACAAGGCATGATTGGACAAGATGTTAAGTATCTCCTGCAAATTATTGAGCATTCTGTGCTCCCATTGACATCAGTGGGAGCGGACTGACATCCTAGGGCAGCAACAAATGTCACTGCTAATTGCACCCACAGATTTATTCTGGCTTCATTTGTCCTTCGGAGCCCTTTACCCCGACCTCATCTGCTGAGCTACTACAGTTCTACAGCTTCTCCTCCCACCAGAAAAGCCAGGATTTATCATTTCCTATTTTGATTCAGTTTGATAAAATGCACATTTTAAATATATATTTTCATATGTGTTCTCACCCAAACTAAAGAGGATAAAATGGTGGTGAATGCTGAATCCATTTTAAAATCTGAACTTGTATCTGGAAGAGGAACAAAGGTAAAACAGATCCCTGGGTTACCCATATTAATTAACTCACCATACATTTATATATCTACATCCTAACAGTATTCACTTTTCAGATGTGCAATATCATGAAACACACTGGCCAAATGGCCAATTTGCGTTAAGACTTGATTGGTAAGGCAGAGTGGTTTTCTTGTTAATCATTCCCCACTAGTGCTCGTCTAGTGGAAAGAGATGCCAAATATAACCCCTCACTCTCCAGCACTAATGTTATGCATTGAGAATAGTTAGAGGCAATCGATAATGAAAAAGAGAATATTTGAATATGGTGCAGTTTATTCATAGTGCACCCAAGAATATACATGGATTGAGAGCAATTTCTTGTTTTTTTTTTCTGAAAAACTTTGTCCCATATGCATAACTTCACATGCAAAAAATAAAAACAAAAGAACTTGATAAAATGGATGAATTTACACATTTTTGTAGCCTAAAAATGTCTCCTGGTTAACACGTGGTTCTCCTCTCTTTCCAGCATATCGATTCTAAACTCATCTTTTTTTATTTTTGCTGCTTACATCATGAGTCAGCACCAGCTTTATTAGCAGAAAGGATGGATTGCACTTGTCACATAATGTAGACTTACCGGTTTGGAAAGGCAGGGCATATGCTTAGTCACTCAACCTCAATCTTGCTGAGTGTATGGGACAGTGATATAAAGTGAGAAAAAGGAAACTGAGGCTGCCGCAGAGTGGCTAGCCCTAATTGTGCTGAAAAGGAACAGAACCAGCTCTCACTTGAAGGAGAAAGGGGTTGTAATTATGATCGGGTCACTTGTCTTTCAAACATATAGAACATAATTTTCAAAAATGTAAATGGTTTTATTGTAAATGCAAATGTTGTGTAATATACAGGATTGTCCTACTACATGAATTATGAAGAAAAATAAAGAGTGCTTGCATTATCCTGGGATATTCCAAGTTAGGTATCCAGCTCCCACTGATCTCAGCCTTAGGAAATAATGTACACTGTTTATTAGATTACAGCTGTTTCTTGTACAGTATCGAATATCACTGCCCGCTAGAATTGTACTTTGACTCCTGAATGGTTCTTGGGAGGTCCATGACTAGGATCAAACTATCATCTATATGTTAGGAAAAGCTAAAATGCTTACGGAAGTGATACTAAAAACAATTAAAGCTATAACCCAAGTAGGGGAAAACATGATGCAAAAGTATTTGAAAAAAACTTTGCAAAAAGCTTGAGGCCTCATAGGGCCTCATGGTTTATAGAAGGCCTTAAAAGACAGCCTAAGTGTTTGACTTAAGGTTATAAGATTTAGCAATATGTATTTGGTGATGAACACACAAACAACAAAATAACAGACTGAGTTTAAATTAGCAGATTTTTAGGGACGATTTGGTACATGTTACCCTGGAGTTTATGTGTCAAAACCATTGGGAAATCTATTGATGTAATTAGCTGATGCCAGCAGTCAGAACCTTAATTATGGTCCCTCAGAATAATAAACATGGGCAAGAGGTTGAGACCTAATCAAATATAGTCCCAGATGTATGGGGATGTAATGAAAAAAGTTATAAAAGATTGTCAGAACAACCCCTAATTCGGATGACAAGACAGTGGAAACCGTATCATCATTCCCATATATGGTGCTTTTCCATTTCCTGTTCTTTCCATTTTCACTTCTGATGACCTCCTTAAGGCTGTGATTATGCACAGTGCAGGGGATCATTTTGCTATGCTTCCCTTACTTTTCTATAATTTCTATTATACGTGTATGTATTTAAGTACTAAATAAAGTTTTCATGTCTCTCTCTATCTGACTCACCAATCTCATTTCCAATAACAAATAGTCAAGTAGCCGCTTGAATAAAAGAACCTGTTATTAGTGACTTATGCATTTTGCATCCTAAGTTAATTAAAGGCAGAGTGTATCACATCTTATTATTTGCAGATTCTGAATACATAAATGATCAGATCTGAAGGCTTAAAGTTTGGAAAGGTATTTTCTCCGAAAAGCACAATAAGCTTATCAATTTTTACTTACTACCTGGTTACTATGAAAATTAATATACGTATTCATTGAATGGGCATCTCCTCTAGAATCCAGTTTGTATCTTGCTTACTGATTTTTAATGTTAACAATTTTTTAAATGTAATTACAACGCTACATAACCCTAAAATTAGTAATGTTCATGAACCTCCAGGTTTTAAAATGCCATTTTTGCAAAATAATTTGAGCGCATTAACATTTATATGCCCTTAGATCATGTACAATATCTTATACAAAATAGCTTACAGAACTGGCTGTTATATTCTCTACTAGGCTTAGCTAAGCGTATGCAAAGAGAATATTTCCTGTAAATTTTCTGGTTTAAGGGCCTAAAGATGTGACAGGTCGATATATTACCAGTATATTATCAATATATTACCAGTATATTATCAATATATTATCCAAAAAATGTAAGTTTTTGGGGGCAGGGACTATAAACTCTTCTGTGTTGGTTCAGTACCAATCATATTTTGGAGCTACTGGAATAATAATAGCAACGGCAATAATAATTCATTATCTATACCACAGCAGTGCCTGCACTTCAATCCGAATCAGGGCCTCATTGTAGTAGGTGTAGGTTCGGATAGATTTAGATTGAAAGATAGTCTCTGCCCAAAGATTTTACAATTTAAATATAAGACAAGACACGAGTTACTTAAACTAACAAAAGGAGGGACGGGGAACCGTTTGAGATTAACAGTGACAAAATAATGCAGCACCAGAGAGTAGACAGGTCAGGCTGATTGTTTCTGAAAAGAGCTGGCTGGCAAACAATTTCATTTTTCAAAGCATGTTGAGGTTTTGAAATGTGTTTTTGTTCCCACTGGAATGAAAATGAGACCTTTCAAAAATTTTGTGAAAATCTGGCAGGGGGAAAGATGAGCCGGTTGAAGTCCCTATAGTCTGGTGGTTAGGGCCCTAGCCTAGAAAGTGCAAGACCATGGTCAAATCCCTGCTCTGACTGAGTCAGAGCAGAGTTTATATGCAAGATCACTCTGAAGCAGGCCCTCAAACCTCTCTCCTCTCATATCTGAACCCAAGTACCTTAACCACTGGACTCAAAAGAATCTCACTCTCCAGCTACAGATACCTTCCCAACATTTTTTTTATTTGTTTTGTTTTACACAGTGTCATAAACAGAAAGCTAAGGGTTATTGTTTCTTTTACCTGTAATGGGTTAACAAAGGGAACCAAACACCTGACAAGAGGACCAATCAGGAAACCGGATTTTTTCAAAGCGTAAGGGAGGGAATTTGTGGGTTTTTTCTGGTCTTGGTCTTTGTCTGTTCTGTGCTCTCTCAGTAATGAGAGGGTCTATTTCCAGTCCTTCTAATCTTCTGTTCCCAGTGTAAGTACAAGGTAGCAAAGTATAGTCTTTTAATTGTTTGTGTATTTGCATCTGTGTATCTGGCTGGTGGAGTCTTATGTGTATTTGGCAATAAGTCCTGAATTGGATATCTTTTGAATAAGCTTTTTATTCATATTTTTCTTTAAGCAATAGCCCTGTATTGTCACTTTAATACAGAGATTATATTTTTGTCTTTTCTTTCTTTTATATAAGCTTGCTTTTTAAAAATCTGTGACTTTTCTTTTCTAGTTATGGCAAGTGGATAGGAATCCTCTGTGCCACGGATACTGTCTCTCTCAGGGAAGACTGAGAGGGGGAAAAAGAGGGGGGAAAGGTAAATTGTCCTCTCGGTTTTGTGTGTTCAAGGGATTGAAGCAAGGGAAATTCTCCAGTAACCAGGGCGGAAACTGGGAGGAAGTAAAGAGCAGGAAGGGAATGGTTTATTTCTCTGTGTTTAAGAATCCAAGGGATTTGGGTTCTTGGGGTCCCCAGGGAAGGTTTTGGGGGGACCAGAGTGTACCAGGCACTGGAATTTCTGGTTGGTGGCAGGCTATCAGATCTAAGCTGGTAATTAAGCTTAGAGGAGTTTATGCTAGCTTCTCAGGTTATGAACGCTAAGGTTCAAATCGGAGTAAGAAGCTATGACACACAGGATGAATTCTGCAAAGCATTTCAGTTTTAAGGATACTTTTTTCCACCAAAAACTTTTTGAAGAGCTCTATTTCTGAATCAGTTACATTTTCTCTTTCTTTTTGATAGCCATAGGAACAAAAATCTAGCTGAAGTTTCAATATTCTTCTGAATACAGACGGTAGAGCTAAACAGTCCTAGAAGACCTTTTTCTGGTGTTGTCTCACATAAGAAAATGGGAACAGTGATTTTTCACTTTCCTGTCTTGCCACATAGAATTTCCATTACCCTTTTTGATAAGATAAACGTGTGCACTGGCTGCTGCTGCTAGATATGTGGTTACAGAAATCCAGATCCAGAGCTGGTGCTGTGTTAATGAAAATGACTGTGCAGTCCAGACACAGGGGCTAAATGTGACCTGCAAAGGGGCAAAAATGAATTTCACGATTCATAATCAGTCAATAATTTACCAGTTTGTTTCAATATAAATTACAAAAGTTGCTCAATGAGACAGCTCAGACAAAAGACCTCTTCATGAGTCAGATCAGTATAAAGTTAGGTAAGTGAAGAAACTCCTTGCTGAAAATAAACTAAATCATATTGAGTTTCTCAACAAAGTAAGGTCAAATAAGCCACACAGTATTTTTTCTGGGGCTGTGATTGGTTAGTGGAAGCCATTTTGACTCAGTAGCTCAGAGGAAGTGACTCTATTTTATGTGATCTCCCTAAGCTGGTTCAAACAAAATGTTGGTGATTGCAGGAGAGAAGATCCATGTGGTGGTTCTTCTTTTAGTGTGTATGAGAGGGTCATTATTGACCCCGATGACCAAGAATTGAAGAGGTGATCCCACATACACATCAAATGGGAAAGAAGCTGGTGGGGGACACAAGGTTAACTGTTCACCTAGTCCTTCCCCTCAATAAAACAGTATTAGCTATGTGTGGAGGGGCTCAAAGGGGTGAGAGATCTGTTCCAGGAGCTTATATCTGGATAGATTGTTATAAGTAAACTTGTTGAATAGGAACTGTATGAGAACAGAGGATCATGTGACCTCCATGAGGGGCTCTGCACAAAAGCTTACAAGCAGCATTACCTTTTGGGTGATTCATGGCACAGCTGGTGCAGGAGTCCACCCACTCTCCACAAATAGAGCCCTAGACCAAAGCTGGGACGTTAGCAGAATCCGAGGGAAGGAACAATGCTGCTGTGAAAGACATGCTCCCTGCTTCCATGCTTCCTGGCAAGGGTTTCAGTTTCTCCTTCTGCAGTAATGGAGGGGATGACTTGGGACTGTATTGTTGTTAGCACTATTATTGTTCCTAGGCAACATCACACAATGTGTTGGAACCCCTGCTATACCGAGGCACAGTAGCTTGTTACAGAATGTCAGCCTTAACCTGGCACTTCCTCGCTTTTCTTTCTTTACTGTAATGGATGGAGTTTTTGTAAAAAAAAAACTGTCTCAGTGAAACATACTGGGAAAGGTGCATGAAAATAGTGATTGCTGAAACAGCTGTGTGTACACAATAGCCGCTATTTAAATTTAAATGCCTCGGCCACTTAGAGCATTTTTATGAGAGTAGCAAATTATAGACTGATTTATTGCTTGCCAATCACTTTTTTTTAAACTGACGCCATTTCTGAGTTAGAATCTTCCCATGAGAATGTGTTCGTGTATGTGTGAGAGCGAGTCAGTGGGTGGGGCTGGAGGAGGATGATGGGAGGAATATACTTAGGTATCACAAGAAAGATTTAGGTTGAAAATAGCTCACTATTTCTCGCATGAAGCAGATAATGCCTGTTGCTTACCTTCACCAACAGAGGCTGCACCCTTTAGCGGGTATGTGAAAAAACCAGTCTACAGTGATTAGTGAGAGAAAGGCAAGCCAGGGGCAATAGATTTTCCTGATAGGAGGAAGGAGGGGATGATGCCCCACACCACCCCTCCTCTTGCCCTCATGGCCCCGCCCCCTGGTCAAGCTTGAATCTGGAGTCATGCCAGGGATCCCAGGCTCCTCCACCTACTGGGGCGGGGGGGCTATGAGCATCTCCAGCCCATGTCCTTACCCCTGGGGCCCCTGCCCAGGGAAAGTAGAGGGTCTGCAGTTCCCCACAGCAGCCAGCGTGGGCTGGGTCTTACCCAAACCCAGCTCCAGCTTCCTGCCTGGCCTGGGGGACGGGCCTCAGGGGCCTTGGGAGCTGAATAGCTGCAGTCAAGCCGTGGTAAGAGAGCCATCTGTGCAGGGCCACCCAGAGAGGGGGGGCAAGTGGGACAATTTGCCCCAGGCCCTGAGCCCCACAGGGGCCCCCACAAGAATATAGTATTCTATAATATTGCAACATTTTTTATGGAAGGGGCCCCCAAAATTGCTTTGCCCCAGGCCCCCTGAATCCTCTGGGTGGCCCTGCACCTGTGCAGCTGTGGGGAACCACAGACTTTTCACCTGCCCTGGGCAAGGGGACCCAGGGGCAGGGACACGGGCCAGGGGCTGCTTTTGGGCACTCCCACATCCAGCAGGTGGAGGGTCTGCAGCTCCCCACAGCTTCCTGGACTCCTTGGGCTGCTCTTACTTGGGCCGGGCTCCAGCTTCCAGCCTGGCCAGGGGGCAGGGCCTCAGGGGAGAAGAGGAGTGGCAGGGGGCTGAGTTGTTCACTTTCAAAAGTGGGAGGCCCATGGCCTCCTGGCCCCCACATTCCAGCACCTCTGAGGCAAACTGTAGCTTAGAAGGCTCAAGCAAATGCTTTCCTGGACATACCTCTGCAAGACTAAAACATGAGGGTTAAAGGAGGGGGAAAAAGCAACTGGTTAATTCTGTGTATTGAGGGATAGTGATTTCATTGGCCTGAATATGCTCTAGGAATTATTTGGGGGAATTTCTGTGGCCTGTATTATACAAGGAGGCCAAACTTGATGATCACAGAGGTCCCTTCTGGCCTTGGAATCTATGAAATCTATGACTTAATAGGGCTAGATGACAACACTTATGTCACTGCCCAGCATAGGGGGTTGTACAGAGCTGCCCTGGCCCGGGATGGCAAAAGAGAAATTGTGCCATCAGCTCTACCCAAGAGGCCTATGTCCCTGGTGTGCTGGCCTCAGTCTAATACCCAGGGCCGCTCCAGGCACAGCTCAGCAAGCAGGTGCTTGGGGCAGCCAATGGAAAGGGGTGGCACGTCCAGGTCTTCGGCAGCAATTGGTGGCAGGTCCCTCAGTCCCTCTGAAAAGGAAGGACCTGCCACTGAAGTGCCGCCAATCATGTCTTTTTTTTCCCCCACCACTTGGGGCAGCAAAAACACTGGAGCTGGCCCTGCTAATACCTCTTCTTCTTCCCACCCCAATTTGCTCCTGTTCAGAAATACTAATATTATGAACAGCCCTTGAATGGTTGTGCAGCGAGGGATGGTGCAAAGGCCTCTGCCAACATGCCCCTTAGAACTGAAAATCCAGGGGGTGGATCTTTCTCTGTGCTTTGTCCAGTGCATGCTCCGAACTGTTTACAGGTGCGTTCTTTACAACACAGCCTTATACTACGAGTCTGTTTCTACTTTCATTTACACTGGTTTGGTTTTCTACAGTGTAATCCCATTGACTTGAATGCAGTTACTCCTGATTTACACTAGCACTATGAAAGCAGAATGGTGTGGTTTATGCTGAGAATTTAGGGGTTCTGTAATAAGAGAAGATCAGAAATGTGGATATTTGAAGTCAAACTCAGACACTGACTCCATTAGTAACAGTTCTGTTTTAGTGATTTTCTTAGCATGGACATGTTATAAAAATGGAAGACCAACAAATTCCAAAGTGCGTGTACCAAGGAATGCAGCTAGACAGCTATCAATTATGTGGTTGTCAAAAGCTTTGGTTGCATGATAAGACTACCAGTGATAGAATAAACTGAATATACAATCAGACCACCTTAAGCACCTGACCAGAGATTATTGTGTGAGGCAGCCCATTTACAAGGAAGCCATGTCCCTTTCAGATTTGCCATGATGATGATGTAGTCAGATAGGAGTCTTCATATTCCAGCTCCTGGAACACTCTACAGTAAATAAATTGTCTCAGCAGTTTCAGAAAATGCACTTAATGTTTGCTGGCTCCTGGGAGTGCTAACCATTGTCACATTCACTGAAAAATACAAATAAGTAAATAAATAAATAAATAGACCCCCGGGAATTTCATCAGCATGCCTGCAGTCACAATAGTTTTATTACAAGCTGGGACAATACAAAGCTGTTAGCATGAACTATTGTATTTCTGGGATGCAATGGCAGAAAAATGGTATGAAAGAGGGATATTAATATATTCCTATCTGATTTAAACAAAACAATATGAGGCACCTAGGAACTACAGAATTGACACAATTGAGAGCCAGAAAAAGGGAAGGAAAGCTACATACTCTTTACTTTCTGTTTATAATACCTATTGAATCTCAGGGAAATTCCTTGATCATTCTAGTTTTTTTTCACTGTTACAGTATCACTTAACTTTGTAAAGTAATGACCTCAAGTTAAAGAACTAATTCTGCTGCCTTGGACGCTATTGTAAACCAGGGGTAAGGACAGCATAAAGCTGGCATGAGATAAAATTCAGGCCCTCTATATCAAATAGTACACATTTTACTTGGATTTTTCTTTATTTTAGCTTTTCTGCCAATTCAACGAAATGGACACTCTTTCGCAAATAGCAAGATGTTGTTGAATGATTTAAGCACCAAAATTAGTTCAGTTTGTCTATGTTAAAAAATCTAGTAATTCATTATTTTTATATTTTGTCTCCGTAGAGCACATTAGTATAATATCTAAGCGTTTCCCAGGTAAATTCAGTCTGCATGGCAAGTTGCTTAGTGGACTTCATGAATTTTCTGTTCTTCTCCTTTCCCTATTAGAGAAGACTGTTTCTTAGAATATATGTATATGTTCTTCTGCTTCTCTTCTTCCTGTGGTGGGGTTTGGAAGAGGGACAGTACAGAAGTCATATACTGTTTACACAACATGAGGAATAGCTTTACACTGAGGCTATTCCCCAGATACTAAATCTGCTGTTTGTGGGGTGGAGTGCAAGGTAAAGGAATTGCATTAGACTGATGATAAGGCTTATGGATTTTCTATGCAGTTGCTGGTGTGTTAATTAGCATACCATTATCATTATGTATTGTATTGCTATTTATTTTATTATTTCATATTTCTATATAGCATTATAGGTATGCATATTGCTTTACCTAGCAAATAAGGACACATTGCTCGCCCCAAACAGCCTACAATCCAAATCAGTCACGATGAAACAGGACACTGGAATAGAGAAAGTAGTATACAGAACAAGGCCTTGCTGCTGCTTGGGTGGGATTGTGCAAATTAAGCTAGCAATACTAATGCTGTAGCACTAATTAAAGCCAGTGATTCAATGCCAACATGCCTTGTTATAATGGCAGTGATGAGGATTACATGATATTCACATCTGTCTATGGTAAGTGCACTGAGACCAGTACATCATTCTATATTTGAAAACCAGTCACATGGTTACTTTTGCTCACTCCTGATCTGGGCCATATTTAAACCAGTGACCTATAGGTTAAAGATACTGTTTTCACTAACAGTCTCCTGAGTCGTTCCATTCCATGATACAGTTCATTTAATTTAACTTTGCCAATGAAGGAAAGAAAGAAAAAGAATTTGTAAGGAAGTGAAAAGTTTCCTCTCCGTCCTCGTCCCTGCCTTTATGTGCACATAATTTGATGCAATTTGTCTGAGGTCTTCTGCCTGTTTCACTCTCCTTCATTAAAAATAGAAGCAAATTGAATGCATTCCTAGCTATTGCAAACGCACGGATTACAGCTACATTATGTTCAGCTGTGATCTATATTGGAATTCTGCATGACACATCTCTCCTGGTGTGAAACTCAAAGGGAATTTCAATCATCCCTTATTCCTTTCCAATTAATGCAGTCCATTAATACTAAATCGAATAAAATGTAGTCAATATTTAGAATGGACTAGTGTGAAGATTTAAGAATGTATGCATCCATTAAAAGAAAAAGAACAAAGTAATTATCTGATTTGTGTCTACTGGATGGTTTCTACTTTTAAGGAATACTTAATTATAAACAACTTGTTCTTATTTATGATTTGCATTACAGTATTCTCCACAGACCCCAGTGAAGACTGGGGCTCATTGTGCTCAGTGCTGAACAAACATACAGTAAGGGCCTGATCCTGCTAACACTTGTTTTACTTAACTCACATGAGTAGTTCTGTCAATTTTAAATGCGACTGTTTACATGGATAAATTGAAGCATGTGCTTAAGTCTTTGCAGTCTTAGGGCCTAATGACTTGTCTACACTTACCAGGGGACTGACACTGTGGCAATAGATGGACCTGGGGTCGATTTAGTGGGTCTAGTAAAGAACCACTAAATCAACCTCAGATCACTCTCCCGTCAACTCCAGTACTCCACCGGAACTAGAAGAGTAAGGGAAGTAGATGGGAGAGCATCTCCCATTGATGCAGCGTGGTGTAGACACTGCAGAAAGTCGACCTAAGCTATGTCAACTCCAGCTACTTTATTCACGTAGCTGGAGTTGTGTAAATTCAGTCGACTTACTCCCCATAGATAAGGCCTAAGAGACCATCCTTATCCCAAACAGCCTCCAGTCTCTTTCCAGTTATATTCATGTGAGTTAACAATTGGCATTGATAAAAATTGTTTAAGTATAATCTTCTGGGTTTAGTTTTGTGTTTGTGTCTGAGTATCTGTATGTAAGGAAGCTGTAACAAAACTAGGAAGCCCATTATAAAACTGCAATAAATACCTTTAGGAAATTATGTGAACAGATGTTTTCAGAGTAGGGGAAATTTTTGTAAAGTAGGGAAAATGAGCAACAGCCTCAGGCCTTTCAGAGGGGGTCACACAGAGAGGTGTGGGTTCAAAGAAGACAAACGCTGAAATATTGCAGGCTGGGTCAGGGAAAAGACATTCTGAATAGTGTATGGGTTAGTTTAGTGTGACCCTTGTATTACGTTACATGTGTGCATGAATCAGAAGTGAAGTGGAATGAATATTTTAGTGACTGGTGTGAATGGATTAATATAGATAGTCCAATATAAGGCGCTGATCCTGCAGAAATGTAGACACTTGCTTAACTTTACACACTGTGAGTAATCCCACAAAAGTCAAAGAGTGAAATCCTAGCTCACTGACAAAACTTGCATTGATCTCTATGGGGCCAGAATTTCACCCAAAGGGACTACTTGGGGTTCATAAAGTTAAGTACATGAATAAGTCTTTGCAAGGTGGAGACATATGTATTTAACAAGAACTTGGATTTCTTTGTTTTACTTCCTGCTACTGTTTCCATTTTTTCCAGCTTGTTTTAATTTATTCATCTCATCATCAGTAAATAGAAACAATCCATTCTTCCTCTGAAAAGCTTGTTTTAGAGCAGTGATATTCAGACTGAGGCTCAGGAACCACCAGGGGCTCTTTGCAGCACATGATATTAAACCACTGTGTGATTTAATTATTAACCAATCTAAGTCATTAACCAAAAAGGAAGCTTTTACTATGTTATTAACCAACTGTAGTTGATAAAGTAATAATACTTGGTTCAGTCCTTTTGCTGTGAGAATATTTTCCTGACATACTGTTTAAATATGAGAATATAGTACCATATTAAATGCAACAATGAATTCACACTACTGTGGTTCTTTTGGGTAATGTTGATCATTAATTTGGGTCCTGAACCACTGAGGTCTGAGTATCACTGCTTTAGACAAAAGGTTTTAGGGGGAAAGCTTCAAAAACTGTATAGACACATGATTATATATCTATAGCTGTCCTTCCAGCTTCTCAACTTCTCCATTTGGAACTGACAGAAAAGGGCTGCTCTTGAAGATGTTGTAGGAGAGTGTTATACATATAAATAGTTGACCTTGTCATAATTAAAAGCTAGAGCTGCTTCACTTCACACTACTAAACAGGAGGTCACTAACATCAGGTGTTAGACATTTACAAGCACTCTACCCTTCCAATATTATTAGATGGGATGTGGGTCATGGCTAACCCCAGTTAGATGGGAGTGGAGTCCTGGAGAGATGTTGGTGTGGAAAAAGGGATCATGATATGTAATAAATTGAGAATCACTGCTCTTTGTGGATACACAAGGCTCTTTAAATGATGGTTCTTTCCCTGCAGGCCCTCTACTAGCTATGGCTTTGAGTGGCTCCCTGAAGCTACAGATTTAGCAGCCCAATTCACAGCAGCAAAGGTGTTCATATTATCTCTCTTTCATAGAATTTTTTGAAACATTGATATGATTTTACAATTATATTGATAGATTTATTCACCATTTTGTGACTTGGGAAGTGACGCCTTACTAATGAGAGAAAACATTCATCCTACTTCAGTGTTGTTGTCCTCAGGTATAACACAGCACACATTTCCAGATAACACACTTCATGCTACCCTGCTCTGTGTTTTCATTAAAACATAAAACCTTACCATGGCAACCCTTTCAATTAGGACCTGTTCCAAACAAACCCCACAGAAATCAATGGAAAGATTCCTGTTGACTTCCATGGGCTTTAGATCAGGCCCTTAAAGAGCATTTTAAAAATAACATTATTCCTACTGTGGGAACATGTACTTTACAAGTCTACATTGTCTAATTGCATATGTATTGCACCATCTTAGGATCATAATGCTCATTTTTGGTGGCAAGCAAGCTCTCTCTCTTCTTTCTTCCTTTCAGCACTGGAGAGCAACTGAAAAATGTGACAGTGGTTAGACCTGGCAATTGTGACAGTGGTTAGACTTGGCAATTTATTTCTGTGCCACTGTTTTGATGAAACAAAATACATGCATTTCTTTCTTATGTAAGGACAAGGCTTGTGGTGTCTCTGTGTAATCAACCTTCTGTGAGGCATGTAGGGACAGTTTCTGTCCACATGTCACTTCTGCCAATAACCTCCAAACTTTCCCTAAAGTACTGTGGCTCCTCCTTAAGTGTGCCTTTTAAAATCTTGTTTGGCTCTCCCCTGTGACTATTAAATGAAAGAAAAAGAACGGAGTCGTCTAGCTATGGAAATATTTCCCCTATCGACTAACAGGTTGATTTGAAAGTGGTTTCAGAGAGACCTTAGGTGTCTCCTGAAAGTGCTATCACAGCCTTGGGCCTGTCACTTCTTTGGCCAACAGGGTCTACAGGTTTAACAGAAGGGTTAGTCCAGGAATAGCAGGGCTCAGGCTGTGCGGTACGTTAACACTCCCCGCTGCTGGATTTCTTTGCTCTGGTGATGATCCCTGGGAGATGTTCCCCGTCCCTGAATGCTGACTGCATCTGTGGGCTCTTTGAGGAGGTAGTAGGGGAAATGGTGCCAGAGAAGACATCACTCAAAACGAGCAAGGGAAACCTGCTATGGGACGTGAGGGCCAAGCTGCCTGCAGCCACATCCCCCCTCCCAAATAATAATAAATGAAATAACCCCCTCCCCCACACAGTCATCATAACTGCTATGGTACTGGCGCGCCTTGCCAAACAGCAGGCACCTTGCCGGTGATGAATGAGCATTATTAATCGCTAAAGGATTAATAACTAATTGGCAGCTGGCTGCACGGCTCCCCCCTCTGCCGCGCGCTAGCGGGAAGTTTGTCCTGCCCTCGCCTGCCTGCGGCTCTCCCAGCTGATCGGTGCCCAGCGAAGAGGGGAGGCAAAGCTGCTCCGCGCACCCTGGGTGAGGCTGTGGCTCGCCGCTCCCCGTCTGCGCATGAGTCACCCCGGGAGGCTGGGGAGGTTTGGCTATTTCAGGGGCTGAGCAGCGGAGTTGCCGAGCGGCCGAAGAGAAGCCGGAGGGACTCGCTAGGAGAGGAGCAGGTGCCTCCCCCCGGTGCCCGGGTCGGTCGGTCGGGCATTGGGAAGGGAGGAACTTCTGCGGGCGGTTTGAAGCGGGGAAGTCGGGCGCGACCTGGGGAAAAGGTGGGATCGTGTCAGGACCCTGGACAGCGCCGGCTGGCCGGTCGCCTGCGCTTTCCGGCAGCCTGAGCTTCAGATCCACCCAGAGCCTCCACCAACATGCCTGGGAATCCCTGGAAGTCCCCCCGAGAGGCACCTGCCATGTCCCCTTGCCGCTCCATCTCTGAAGTCTACCCTCTGCTCACCAAGGGGCGCATGGCTACCTGGTAAGAAATGGACTTGGCAGGAGTTCTCTTGGCTTTTATCCTGGTGCTGGTGCTCGTTATTTCTCTGTTGTCCAACCTGCTGGTGCTGCTATGCTTCATCTACAGTACCGAGCTCCGCAAGCAAGTCCCCGGGGTCTTCCTGGTCAACTTGTCCTTCTGCAACCTGCTCCTGACAGTCTTAAACATGCCCTTCACTTTGCTGGGGATCCTGAGAAACCAGCCGCCCGTCGGTGACTGCATCTGCAAAGCAGTGGGCTTCCTAGAAACTTTCCTGACCTCCAACACCATGCTGAGCATGGCAGCCCTCAGCATAGACAAGTGGATTGCCGTGGTGTTCCCCCTGAGTTACACCAGCAAGATGCGGTACAAAGACGCCCTGCTTCTGATGAGCTATTCCTGGATTCATTCCTTGACCTTCCCTTTGGTCTCCTTGTTTTTCTCTTGGGTAGATTATAGCAACGTGTATGCCTCTTGCACCTTGCACCTGGTAGAAGAGACAGAGAGGAGGAGGTTTACTGTGTTCACCATCGTGTTTCACGCCACCAGTTTCATGCTGTCCCTGGTGATACTGTGTTTCACTTACTTAAAGGTGTTCAAAGTGGCCAGGTTCCACTGTAAAAGGATAGACATTATTACAATGCAAACGCTGGTTTTGCTGGTAGATATCCATCCCAGGTAATGTGTGTGTGCGTGTGTGTGTGTTAATTCCGATATGTTCACAGTGTTTGAAATCACCCTCTCCCTTAAGGACCCAAAAGCCATGTCTTGCTTTCCTTTTGGCGTCTTCATTCATGTCCTACGGACATAATGGCCCCTTCTCGTGCAGCTTTTCTTTTCTAACTTCAAAGGCTGTTTAATTAATTCATCTGTTCATTTAGTGTTATAGGAAAGCTATGACAGGAGCCTGTGGCGATATATGCATAGGCAGCTTTGTTTTAAACGGAAAGCGAAGGTTCCCGGAAAAGCCAGGACACTGGATGGCTGAGTCCCTCATGGGTGTTTCTATCGCTAACAGTATCCAGAGGGTTGGTGGGTTCGGGGCTTTTGTTCGGCACGTTTGCATATCCTTCATTTGACAAGTTCCCGCACCTGGAACCGAGTCTCGGTGGCAGACTTTACTGTTGTCTCAAGAGTCTCCTCGCGTCTTGTCTTAACGCAGTGATTGTTATTTTCCCTTTTCAGCGTCAAACAGCGTTGTCTTAATGAGCAGAAAAGGAGGCGGCAGCGGGCTACTAAGAAAATCAGTATTTTTATAGGGTCTTTCGTGATCTGCTTTGCTCCTTACATTATCACCAGGTTAGTACTCCCTGCCTCTTCCGAAAGCCTTTGGGAGCAATATGCCATCAAGAATAAGCTACCCCAAGATTCCTGGGACAGCAAAAAGACATTGAGATGATAACAATAAACAAACAAACCTTAAAAGTCATTGGGGATACTGGATTGGAGGAAGGGTGATAGATTTGGGGAAATATAAACATAGGGAGCCAAATCATGCTAAACCAGATTAATTGGTAAACTGATAAAGTAATATGAGACCGTGCAGTTTTATAAGATCTTTTGGTTTGTTTTTTTACAACAAGGTATAGATGCCTCTTTCAGAAAGAGTGGGCTTTTAGGACTGAAACCAGGAGTTCATCACATCCCACTGGGGGTTTTTAGCAATCTGGCTTATCAGCAGCACCTCCATTACTTAGTCCAAAGATGGACTCAGGCACTGAAGGATAAAATAAACAGTAAAGCAGTGACAGTTTTTCCAGTCTATATATGTGTGTGTGTGTGTGTATGCTTTTTAGAGGCATATGACTAGATTCTCAACTGGTTGAAGCTCATTGACTTAAGTGGAGCCACAAAGATTTGCACCAGCTGATGATCTGGCCCATAGTTGCTGTGCCGGGAAATAGTATCGATGAAATAATCTAGGATTTAATCCTGTGCTCATGGAAGTCAGTGGCAAAACCCCCACTAACTTCAGTGGTGCAGGATAGTTTTCCAGGAAGTGTCAGCTCCTAAATACTAAAAAATATCCAGTTTAAATCAGAGGTTAGTTAAAATGTCAGCAGACTAGAACTTCAGCTGGTGTAAATCAGCAGAGTAGAAACCAATGGAGCTACAGTGATTTACACTACTGAGAATCCAGCCCATTATTTTTAACGTGGATTAAACTTAGTCATGATTTTCAAAAGTGACTTGTTTTTTGTGGGAGCCTGAATTTTTTGAGTGACCAATTTATGATACCTTGAAGGGACCTGATTTTCAGAAAGTGTTGAGCATCTGTCTTCTTAAAATCAGGCTCTTTGAAGACACATCAGGCTGGAGACCCAAACACTGAGGCACCGAAAACACTACTAACTTTTGAAAATCTTGAGTTTAGTACGCTGATTTTGCATAATTAGGGCCATATTCTATCATCTTCACTCATCCTGTTCCTACCACACTTGGCTTCAATGGGACAGCTGGACCAAAGAAAGCTTTGAAGGACGGACCATATAAATTGTTCTCAATTTTTCTAGCCTTAGCTTATGTATGTTTTAACTTTTGAGATGACATTTTTTATTATTTCACTTTTTTATTAGTTGAAAGGTTCTTGCTTGATTGGCTAGGCAGCTGCATTTCCCCTCTTCTGGAAGAATTGTCACAAATATTAACTTGACACCAGAAAGTTAAAAGGTTAATTGATTAATGTTCAGTACCTTATGAGTCATTTTCTGTTCGTTATTGTGACCATCAAGCTAAAACTCTATACCAGGCAAAGGATGGATTCTGCCGTCTTCATTCAGGCTGTATTATACCCTGTTCAGCAAATTCCGGCCTCCAGACACTTTTTAATTATGAAATATTTCCCATAAACAATTGAAACAGAAAGCCACTCCATTCCCCAGACAAGGTGTTATGTAAATGTCAGCTAATAATGCATTTTCTTAATGCACTAAGTGACACTGCATATGTCAGTAGCAAGAAAATTAAAATGCACTTATCGAGGGGTGAATTCTGTCCCTGCTCCCACGGCCTCAGAGGGTAGCAGAATGGAAAGGATTTGAGGAGGGCTACATAGGCATCTATGAGGGCTTCCTTGCAGGGTTAGACCAGGGAGAAGGTTGGGGTAGGGCTGGAATATTTGTTGCCATGTAGACCTTCCGTTCTTTCCCCGCTTGATGGGCTGTGTCGGGTCCACAGAGACCACACCAGCCTTTGAGTTAGAATAGTCTTCATGGATGCTCTGGATAGAGGATTCCCCAGCACATTGCCTGGCTACTCAGGCTATGCTCTGAGATCAGGATTTGCCCCTAACTTCAGAAATGTTAATGAGATTTTGGAAATCAACAATAAATTTTGTCTGTTGGGACTAAACCCAGTGGATGAAGTTCATCCTTGCTATAACAGCATTGCTATCATCACTTCCCTTTAGCTCACTGAGGTCAATGGGAGTTTTTCCATTTACTTTAGATTAGGATTGGGACCATAATCTATTATATAGTACACAGACATACTCAAGTATATCTATATATATATTTCTTCTGTTTGACATATTCATTTTGTACAGATCAAGCATAAATACCATATGTGGAGGTGATATCCAATACAGGATAAACTGAGGAACCACGTACCACGTGATAAATTGCAGATCCACATGATACACTTATTTATAATGCACTTTTTGACCTCCTTGCCTGCTTTATGTCGTTAATCCATCTCCCTGAGACTTGTTCTAACATTCCAAGCCCTGGAGAAGCTACAGATATCAGCTACTTTCTTTAAATGCACTTGGCAGAGAAGTGTTCTCCTCTCCCTACCCTATGCACACACACACAGCTGTGGAATTTGCTGCAGTATTTCACCTATCTGAGGCCCAGGATGGGCAAGATTCAGTCCTGAATGTGTGCCAGGTTTTATAGGCATATAACTTTAAAATCCAATATTCTCCAGCCCTGAAAAATGAGAGCTTTGTACTACAAGAAAAAGGAAATTCCAAGCTTCCTAAAGAGACCAAGACTTCATTCCTCGCTCTGGGAATGCCTGGGAGATGATACTTCAAAATCATTACATTTTAATGTATAGAAAAGCTAGATTAGGTCAATCTGAAAGGTATTTATGGTGTCTTCTGAGCTCTGTGCAGCCTGCCCCATGGTAATTAAGGCTTTGTGGGTGAATAGATATGAAAAATTATACAAATAATTTTGTAAAGAAACTTCTCCACTTTATTAAAAGAGTTTTTCAGTAGCAGATGTGACATAGGCAGAATACATGATGTTATAGTATGGTGTTCTGTATGCTGTTTATTGTCACTCATTTGAGATGACCTGCTTAACTCAGTTACAGTTTCACCACTCATGATTAAGGCTACATTTTAGTCACAGGTATTTTTAGTAAAAGTCATGGGCAGGTCATGGCCCTAAACAAAAATTCACCACCTGTGACCTATCCATGAATTGTACTATATACCACTGACTAAAACTTGGGAGGCCCAGAGGTACTGCGGGTGCTCTTGGGGGTGGCCTGGGGGCACTGTGGGTGCTCTGGGGGACAGGCCTGGGACCCCCGCTGCTGCTGAGGGGGAGGTGAGGGCCGGCAGCGTGGCCAAAGGTAGCTGCAGGGGGAAGTGCTGCAGGTGGAGGCAGTGCACAGAGCCATCAGGCCACACCTCCACCTAGGAGCCAAGGGAGGGACATGTTGCTGCTTCTGGGGAGCCCCTCACCCCTGAACCCTCTCTCCCTCCCGCACCCAAAGCCCAACCCTCTGCCTCAGCCCTGAGCCCCATCACACATCAAAACTCCTGCTGATGCTGTGTGTGTGTGTGTGGGGGGGGGTGCTGTGGCCTGAGACTGCCCCAGCAGCAGTCAGTGCAGTTGGCCCAGGGGCAGGCCGAGTTGCTCAGGTGGCCCCTGGGTCAGCCGCACCGGCTACTGCAGAAGTCACAGAGATCCCAGAAAATCACAGAATACGTGACTTCCATGACCTCCATGACCGACTCACTGCCTTACTCGTGATTAATGCACCCATCCCAAAGTCATGCTGACAAAGTCTTTATGCCTAAGATTCTAAACCTGTGGTTCAGTGACTAATGGTGATTCACAGAGCACATGGTGGTGGCGTAAAGACAGGTAGCTAGTCACATAGCAATGCCATCTCTTCCCTGTTTCCATCTGCTAAATAATATTAACAGACAGTTAAAAATGCATAGATACTTTCCTAATTTCACTTTTCCAAGTAAGCAATTGCTTGTTTTCACATGGATATCTTGTGATTGCAAAAGAGAGGGGAAGTAGTCTGAATGATCGAAAATGAGAGCAAATGTCCATGAGACAATGTGTATTATCTTGAGGTTCTTTATATCACACCAGTGCATCATGTATTCTCTTTTCATACACCTCTACCCCGATATAACGCTGTCCTCAGGATCAAAAAATCTTCCCACGTTATAGGTGAAACTGCGTTATATTGAACTTGCTTTGATCCACCAGAGTGAGCAGCCCTGCCCCCTCCCCGGGAATGCTGCTTTACCGCGTTATATCCGAATTCGTGTTATATCGGGTCGCGTTATATCAGGGTAGAGGTGTACATAACATTTCACAATATCATTACATAAGGATATATTAATATATAACTCCATATTCTATAGTATATCTTACACGTCTTGCTACAGCTTGCCTAGGGAGAGGGAAGCAGTCAGGAAGGCAAAACTTTGTCAGACAGCACAGAGATCTTGAATATATTGCCAGTTGCTAGGACAGCTCACCAAGTAGAATTAGGCAGAAGGTTTTGCAATAAGTTGCTACACTTCTTTGTATACAAGACATGGGAGTATGTGACCTCAGTGTTTAAATATATCATTAATACACTTTTTCCTCCTCATGGCTGTCTTTACTCAGGAAAATCTCCCATAAATTTACCTGTGTAATGACTGCAGGATCATCCCCTCGGGTGCTGCATAGTATAAAAATTAATTCTTAAGATGATATTATGCCTGAAAATGTGAGTTGAATGGTTTGCTAGTGTGGATGTAACATTCAGCTTTTCCTCTTTGTTAATGTTTAACAGGTTGATAGAACTTCTTCCTTTTGTTACCATAAACTACTACTGGGGGATTGTAAGCAAGTGCCTCACCTACAGTAAGGCTGCATCAGATCCATTTGTTTATTCTCTTTTACGTCAACAGTATAAGAAAGTCATGATCAACATTGTCAATAGGATACTTAAAAGGGACCTGTATCCTTCATCTGGCTACAACAGCTCTCTAGACACTGAAAATGATTATTGCTTACACAGAACATGCTAACATCCTGACAGTCATTACTCTTCAAGTTAGATCTGACTTTTGCCACCAGAATGATATAACCTGATCTATCACGTTGACTGGACAATGGTGAAGCATACCTTTTGGATACGAAAGCTGGATTCCTGCAGTGCATTTCATTGTGGGCTTTCAAAACAGGCTCTTCCATTGTCTGCATTTAGTACAGAATGTAGCTGCAGAGAGACTGTCAAGGATGGGCAGAGGTGATTCTGCCTAGCCACTGCTTTGCCTTCTGCACTGACTGCTTCTTGGCAAGTGGAGTAAGTTCAAGGTTTGGGTTTAACTTTTAAACCCTATAACATTCCAGATGTCTGGAATTTTACTGAGGATCTAGCATCCTACTCTCTTAAAGCAAAGATTATGGGACCATTGGAGCCTAGGGCATGAACAGATAGTTGGAGCACCATTTGTACAATATATTTGCATCTGCAATCCTGGATTTGTCTTAGTTTTAGAACATTTTAAAAGAGTATTTTAACTGATGGCTTGTTGTACTGATGCCTAGAATGGGTATTATGGATGAGCACTTTGAAAATGAGATTATTATTATTTATTATAAGGCAACATGTTTGTAACATAAACTTTAAAAGTGGTATGTGTATTCAGTATGCCAGTATTTTATCAAGCATAACCAAAGTTATCTTGTTACCATGTATCTGATTTACTAATATTTAGCACTTTTATGATACCACATAATTACAATAATCGCAGTGACAGCAACAAAGACATAATCAGAGTTTAGTTAACTAGCATCCTCCCTGATTGAACTAACCTCATTATCTCTAGCCTGCTTCTTGCTTGCATATATATACCTGCCCCTGGAAATTTCCACTACGTGCATCCGACAAAGTGGGTATTCACCCACGAAAGCTCATGCTCCAAAATGTCTGTTTGTCTATAAGGTGCCACATGACTCTTTGCTGCTCTTACAGATCCAGACTAACACGGCTACCCCTTTGATATTTAACTAGCATTGTAAATTATGTCACTGAGCCAGGTCCACTCAACACACCTTTTATTAGGAGGAAATCAGGTCAATTAGTTTGTAGAAGTGACACTATATTTAAGATATTTTTTGTTCAAGAGCTATTTGATAACATATACCAGGATAAAATAGAGTAATTATTTTTAAAGAAAATATAATGGGAAAAAATCTTTCATACATCAGGTAAATTTGGTGAAAAGCAGCAATATGGTATGAACTTTTGCCTATGATATACCTATTTAATTACTTTATTATTTATTACTTATTATTAATTATTATTATTATTATTCATCTAAAAAGTCTTTTGGAAAATACTGGAACAAATTATGAACAGTAGTCCATCCATTATATGCTATAATGGATACAAATGAGCAGTGTTCTGTGGAGCTCAATAAACTGATGCTTTGTAACCAAACAAAATCAATTTTAAAATGTATTTTTAAGAAGAAGAATACCTATAAGATAAAGTACAGAGGGTTTTTTGTTTTTTTTTTAGGCTAAAGTAGCATTAAAATTAGGGACAGACTATTGGCCTTGATCCTGCAAAAAGCTGAGAATTCTGATCTTGATTCAGCAAAGTACTTAAGCATGTGATTTACTTTAAGCACTTAGGTAAGTCATATTGAAGTCAATGAGACGATGCACATGATTAAAGTTAAGTATATGTTTAAGCACTTTGCAGGACCAGGGTCAAGCGTTCAGCAGTTTAAGGACTGAGCCCATTATCTTCAATCTGAGAGGATTAGAGGGCCTTATTAAAATCTTACTGAAGTCAGTGAAAAGACTCATACTGCATAACAAATACAGTTTCATCATGTTATCTTCTGCTTTCAAAAGCTGAGGTCTTTCTAATGCTCTGTTGCCACGCAAGTAAATTAGGCCTCCATGTTCTGCACCTATAGCTGGCTAGTGTTAAAGCTGAATGTGCTCTATCATGATTTTGCCTACTAAGTAAAATATTTGTACTCTCTCCAATTTTGTGTAAATACAATATTTCAGAAAAAATCTTTTATAGCAACTGCATCAGCAGTGTAACAATTAGACATCTCTCCTGGAGGAATGCTAATTTGTTTTAGAGTCAAGCATTTTTGTGCCAAAAAGTTTTGATGTGCTCTGACATCTGTCACTATGACATTGATCTGTAAACTTCAGTGAGTTTAATGATAACTGCAATGTTTAGCTGAGCTATAGTTTTTTAAAGAAAATGCTGCTCCCTTTGAGTATTACATTTCATACTTAGCTGAATGTACTGCAAAATGTGACCTCCAAAACAATATGGAAATGAATAAAAATATTATTTGTGTTTACATTTTCTAGTGTTAAATAAATATGAGAGGAGAAACATAAGATATTATGACAATATCTGAAGTCAGGACAGCACTCTTTTAAAAATCAAGAGCCAGAACCCGGTGAAGCCTGGTGCACCTCTTTTGAAGTCAAATGAACCATGCTGATTCATACCAGCTGAGGATAGAGTGTCAGGCATATATTCTGTAATATAAATTCAATGCGGCAAGAGGCTTAGTGCCCTCAGTTCCCGTGATCTTCAATTCCAGAAGTTACTAAGCACCTTTCAGGATGGAGCCTTAAGAGCAGATAATTCCGATGTATAAATTAGCACTTGATGTACCTTTGTGAATAATCATCATCACAGAATGATTACTGAATATGGAATTATCCCACCCTAGTCTGACTAACACAGAGAGATTTTTAACTTCACTTTGACAGACGTATGGAGCATTCTTCTGTTTCAGGCTGTCTATATGAAAACTATAGTGGAATCAGAATTCTTTCAGCATCATTTTAACCCACGTGTTACAGTGCATTTAGAAAGTGATCTTAAGTTCAGTGAGTGGAGGTTAAACTTAAGGTTGCTTGGAAAAAATAGCAGCTTTGAATCTTAATGTGTTAAAATTCTCCTTAGAAACGCAGTTCATCATTTTGTGAGATACTTAATACTCAAATAGACAAAGCCCTTGAAAAGATACTGTAGAGAAAAAAGCCTGTACTAGCAGGGAGTTGGGGATTAGATGACACAATGAGCATGATTTTTTTTCCCAAAAAAGTTACATATGCAGTTGTGCATACAGAAATGCCTGTACAGTTATGTGTACAATTTCATGGGCACAGCATGATTCAGGTATTTGTATCTGCGAGTGTCCTGGTGTGTTTGTAATTAATGTGTATAGCCAGTGTGTGTATCTTATCATGGTAACTACACGAGCAGGTTAGGTGCACAGTTGTGCATCTGATTTTTTGAAAGGCAGGTCTAAGTAAATCTCTCCACTCTATGGGTCGGATTCTGTTCTGTACATTGACAAAGCACAGGAGGCTGAGGCAAGGATTTAAACCACCTTTGTGGCTTCCCAATGTTGGCAAAATGGCAACGGACATAATTTATGCAGCCGAGGGGATGCTCTAAGTTACAGCAGCCTCTCCCCACTACCTACGGCAGCAACACAATCCAGAATAGCAATAGTGGAGAGCACTACGATTTGTCCCACTCCCATCTTTCCCAGTCCTCCTCCCACCATTGGTATTCCCCTTTTCTCCAGACATGCAGGGAGGTCAGCATGATAGCAGGTTCAGAGTGGGGGCTGAATAATTTCTGGTGACTTTTATGAGTATGCAATCAACTTCAATGGCTCTTAACCAGAAACGTGTTCATTCATTGTAAATAAAGTAGTTAGGATTTTTGGTGTGTATAAATGCGAACAAAAACACATTTGAACAGAGAGAACCATCAATCATTTTAGTACACTTCTGCCTTCTCCCTTTTAAGCAGGTGTAAAATGTTAGAAATGTAATTGATTACTGAAAAAGTCCTCATCCTAGATTTCAGTCCATTACCACTAATGGCCCCTGTTAGGTTGCTAGGAGTCCTATTGTGTATGTTAAAAACCCTCTGGGCGAAAATGTCATTTCTGCTATCCAGCCTAAACTTTTCTTTCTGCATCCTGTGTCCATTCCCCTTGTTGCCTGTTTTTTTGGGGTTAACATGGGCTACACTCTGAATCTTGCCCTTTTCACATCATGTGAACAGATTCTTATTCGAGCCTTTGTAGCATCATGTCAGGTGTTTGTAAACCTTAATTAGCTATGCAACTAAGCTTCCTTTCTCTTTCTAGGATAAATGTGTTCGATTCATGAAATCTTTACTAAGAAGACATTCCCCCCATACCCTAAATTAGCTTTGCTTCACTTATCTAGACACATTTTTCTAACATTCAAATGCCTTTTTTTTTAAGTATTAAGCTCAAGCTTTAACACTCCCACAATATTCCAAATGAGACCTGATGAGGCCTTATACATCAGCCTCATTAGTACCTGCACTTCACTTTATAATTCCCCTCTTTATACACCCAAACACCCTGTTTTCTTTCTTGCAGCAGGCACATGCTGCAGCTCATTTTCAGACTGTTTTGTTCAAACACAGTAAATAACTGTCCTGTGAATTACGCTGAGAATGCAGCAGCATGCTCGCTGATTGGCCAGGTATTTCAACAATAATACTGATTTTTTTTTACACCATTGACTTCACACATTAGACTTCTACTTAACCAGTAGAAAATGTTAATTGGCGCTACATGACCTTTGTGCAATGGAACTAGCCTACAACCCACCTTGCATTTGCACAGCTCAGATTGGAATTCAGCTTTGAATCTGTCCTGCAGGCTAAACAAACACTGCCTCTTTATTCAGACTGTTCCAAGCAAGTGAGGGGAAAAACAACTGATCAGAGAGATCACAAGGGCAAGATGAGCCCTAAATTTGGCCAAGGGATTGCTGAAGCACTGAAGGTATCCAGTGTGTTAACGCTGCTGTACAACTGGAAAAGGGAAAACTTAAAGGGGACCAGTAAAGCCATTTTTTTTTCTTGGCAATAACAGACATTCCAATCTATTTTCAATACATTTTGTTTGGGAGATAAGTCTTGACTGCTATATCTGATTATTCGAAGCACCAGGCTCTGATATAAAGCACTGAGCTGACCTCAGTCCAATGATACATGCTGGTCCCCTGCCTTCAGAGCTATGTAACAAGCTTGATGCAGGAGTCAGGGCTTGTCTAATTGATGCTTGTAAAACGTGTTAGAGTGGTGTGATTTGTAAAGCATGCTAATGTGTTAACTGCCCATGTAGATCAGGCTGGTACACTTTGAAAGGTACCTAGTTTGCATTAACATGTTCCTGTAAATGCAGGTAAATAGGATCTTGAATTGTGTTTATAGTTTGATTGTGATTTTTGTGATCTGCAAGGGAAAGTATAATCTATGATTTTGGATTATACTGCATTTCATTTTAAAATATAAAAACCATTACAGGAATACGTTTGATGCTCTGAAGAGGGCATTGGATTGGGCATTATGATACCTGGGCCTTATTTCTGGCTCCGTCACTGACACTGTATTTCCTTGACTTAGCTGCACTGTGCCTCAGTTTCCTCACCTATAAAATGGGCACAATATTGTTTACTCACCTTTATAAAGCATCTTGAGAGCCAGAGATGAAGATCACTTGAGTACATGGTATTATTAAATATAGCCAGAAAGCCTCTTCTTGCAACTTTTACACCCTGTGGAGCATCTGTCTAGCTGCACTGATAAAGATCCTTCCCCACACCCTGTTCACAAATAACTAAAAAGTAAGGGTCAAAATCTTGACCTGGCTTAAAAACTGGTAAAGCAATAGGAACCTGAGTTGGAGGGACTCATCCTATGTCATTCAAGTCAATAGGAGTTTTGTCACTGACTTAAAGAGGAGCAGGAGCAGATCCAAAGTGACTGGGGCCCAGATCCACAAAAGATGTGGCACCTAACTCTCATTTTAGGTGCCTAATTCCAAAACTTAAGTGCCACTGAGATTGTCAATGCCTGATCAGCTACTGCCTAACTATGGAAGTACTAAAGCCCTTTGCACCTAAGTTTCTGACATTAAAGTCCTTGAGATACCTACATTTCTGCCTCTGGGCACACACACTATTACCTCAGTCCTGAGGCTGGTGCTTATCTCACAGCTAAGCCCCAGAAGGATCCTCAAACTGGGTGGAATAGGCATTGCCTATCCTATCTATCCTGCAGGGGCCAATCTGGTAAGTGTACTCAGAGTACTCCTAACTCCACACAAAATGACACTGGCAAGGGAGGAGAAGTCTCTTGTAACCTTTAGTCCAGTGGTTTGGGAACTCACCTAGGATACAGGAGACCTGTGATCAACTCTCCCTTCTGCCTGATGCAGAGCAGGGATTTGTACTTGGGTTCCCCTATTCTCAGCTAAGTGCCCTGTGGAGGGGGTGTTGGAAATTACATTGGGGTGGAGGGACAACCTTTTGACATGCAGATATTTTGACTGTCCCCAGGAGGGAACAATTTGACCCTGACGGCTGGGCTGACACCACCCCTTGAGAGGTAGCATATGAGTCCGACACTGAGAGAGGGAGTTATTCAGCCAGGAGACTGCTCTCCGCAAAGGGACACTGGAGGGATCACTACTCCCTTGTGACCCAGCAGCAATATATAGCAGCATGGCCACTGCAGTCTTGGACATCACCTCGAGGCTCAGCCTCAGAGCAGCTCTGCAGCTATTCCCTGGGAGGCAATGAGGTGTCCTCCCCTCTCAGGATGTGAACCGTGCTCCAGAGGTATGCTGGGAAGCAGTGCTTTGGCTCCCCCGGTAGGACCTGACTGAAATCATCAGAAATCTGAAGGGCACAATGAAGCATTTAGATGAGTAAGTCTTCCTCTTTCTTCCCCTTTCCCTATGGAAAGAACAACAATGGATAACCCATGGAAACTAATGGCTGGGAAATTTAGAATAAGCAATGTGTATGGTCATCCTGTAGAAATTGTTGGCATGGTAGGTCATGGAGTTAAACAGTATGGCTAGATATTAAAAAGGGATGGATCATACTAAGATTACTAATGACAGTTATAGCTGTGCCCATGGTGGGCCTTTTCCTCAATCTTTAATTAGGAAAAGCTACTATCAAACTGAGTTGTATAGGGGGATTATTTGGAATATCTCATCTTTTTCCAAACACCATCAGTGAGGGCCAGATCCTCAAATGGTACAAACCGGTGTAGCTCCATTGATATAAATGACTTACATCTGCTGAGGATCAGACCCAAAATACTGGCCACTGCCAGAATCAGGAGGATTGACTTGACTGACCAGTGGGAGATGTACACATGTAACTAAGATGAAACTTTAGCCAAAGGTCAGTGCTGATACTGCAGATCCTATTTTCCTATGAAAAATATCCTGCTATTCAGTTTCATTTTCTTTTCACTCATTTTAATCCCCACTTGGGCCAGCCTTAACAATTCTTTACTTCCACGGTTTTGTACATACATCCAATACTTGTAAATGGTTCTTACATCTGCCCTTTATCATCATTTGGCCAAGGAAAACATATATTCTGAAGTTCATATACTACTTTCTGATGAGTGAGTCCTTCAAGCCCTTTCATAATTTTTGTTGCTCCTCTACAAATTCCTTTCAATTTGTTGACATTTCTGGTACTGAAATAAGGGAGTGATTCACAGTGGTGCTAATAAGTCTGAACTTTGTTTTCTAGGCTGAACCACATAACAGGAGCCATTGAGTCCACTGGATACCATTACAGCCAATATATTTTTTCTCTTTTCAGGTGCAGGACCTAATGAGCTTCCTGCTAATGCTCAGACCAGAATCACTGCATCTGGAGGTCATTGTACACATGATTTCTTTGGAGGGAAGAGGTGTTATATACAGGTTTGGCCCAATGCCTACTGAAGCCAATCAAAAAGCTCTCATTGATTAGGATAGGGAAGCCTACCTTTGTGATAGATGGCCCCCTACACCAATCATCAGAGAAGTATTCAGTATCCAGTCCCAAAGGACAGGTCATTTACCCCAGATCAATTGCACATTAGATCTCACACCAAAGACAATGCTTGTAGCTAATCCTATAATAAACGATCTAAAGATTTATTAACTAGGAGAAAGAAATGAGAATTATTTACAAGGTTAAAGCAGGTAAACATATACACACAAATGAGTTGCAGTTTTAAGTTTCAAAAGGTAATAGAAGCTTCTATAATAAGCAAGCTGTATGTATCCTTTACTGAGGCTAAGTACTGGGGAACTTTTACATGCTTAGTAATCTTTTCCCCTCAGAGTTCAAGAAGCATAAAAGATACAGTTTCTTTTTGTTATGGCCCTTTATTTCTTCCCCATTATGCTTCAAATTGCAAGTTCAGCTTTTGGGAGGAATTCAGTTGCATATGCCCTCTTCACAGGGGTGGAGCGGAGGGAGAAACAATCAACAAAGTCGTTTTGTCCTCTGATATTCCATAATGCTTTGTCTGGTGTTGATGGGCCTTCTTTTGTTAGACAGGATATAACACCTCCTGTGGCAAACTATCATTTCACACTTGTTAATGCTTCTTTCCTGATTGGTGCTTTGCAATTATAGAGCAAACACTTAAATATTACCTTATAACAGGGTTTCTCAAGCAGAGGTTGCCGCTTCTATAGGGAAAGCCCCTGGCGGGCTGGGCTGGTATGTTTACCTGCTGCATCCACAGGTCTGGCCGATCTCGGCTCCCACTGGCTGCGGATCACTGCTCCGGGCCAATGGGAGCTGCTGGAAGTGGCGTGGCCCAAGGGATGTACTGGCCGCCGCTTCCAGCAGCTCCCATTGGCCAGGAGCAGCAATCTGCGGCCAGTGGGAACCGTGATCGGCCGGATCTGAGGACAGAGCAGGTGAACACACCAGCCCAGCCCACCAGGAGCTTTCCCTACAAAAGCGGTGACCCTGTTTGAGAAACCCTGCCTTATAACATGGAATACAGATATTATAAGTGAGATTAATGCATGCAGCAACTTACAAGCATTCCATAAAGTCTAAGCACTAAGCTCTTTTTTAAATAATTCTAATCCTATTTTAACAGTACTAACACACAGGTGAGCCCGACTGGTTCCAGTTAGGTATTGATCAGTGTTCAGCTGAGAACTAAGGGCCTTGGCATAAGCTGGCACCAGGTTTGCCAATGTCACAGCACTATCCCCAGCTAGCCCTGGAGAATATTCTTGCATCTTTTGACTATAAAGCTTTCTGATCTGAGAAAGAGAGAGTAATTGAACTCAACTTCAAAATAGGACTGTTAAGTTCTTTCCTGGTACAGCTTATATTAATTTTTAATATTCCATCTATGATCAGGAGAAGAGAAAGACCTTTGTTTCTCAGCACAAATCTTTCAACATACTTATTTCCCCTTGTTTAGTTCTGTGGTACTCAGATGTATTCAAATTTTCAGTCACATTGTAAGGGAGATAGAGATTCGTCACTCATGGATCTCATCTCTCCTAACAACCCAGACTGGGTGCCCACAACTTCCCTTAACAATGTTCATGCAAGCCCTCAGGCATCTAAAAAGCAATGTAGTAACATTAAGGGGAGCACTCAGAAGTTCTGGGTTGAATTTCCAGCTCTGCCACTAGGGTGACCAGATGCCCTGATTTCATAGGGACAGTCCCGATTTTTGGGTCTTTTTTATATAGTCTCCTATTACTTCCCACCCTGTTCCATTTTTTCACATTTGCTGTCTGGTCACCTTATCTACCACAGACTTTTTATGTGACCTTGTGCAAATCACTCTCTCTCCCGCTGGACCTCAGTTCCCCATCAGTAAATAGCATTGATTCCTTTCCCCCATCCTTCAACTGTTTTTTTTTTTTCAATTAAATTGTAAGTTGCCCAGGGGAGGGACTGTTTCATGCTGTGGATACAATGCCTGGCAGAATAGGGCCCTGCCTTGAGCTGCAGCCTCTAAGAATTACTATAATGCACATAACGCATGTTGCTCAGCTGCCTGAAACCCAAACCAGTAAGGGGTTGTATCACTGCCTGCCATGCAACTATGGATCCCTTAAATGCTACGCTACTGTGTCTCACAGCCTGCACACCAACAGACAGTGAACACGCATGAAGCTCACACCCTGGCTTCCACCACCCAGTAACTTTTTGCAGCATGACTCCAACATCCTCCCAAACCCAGATTTTTCCAAAACTGTCCATGGTGTAGTGTCCAGCCTTTTCCTGCAACACTCACAGAAGTTACTAAGTTTGCTGCTCCTGGAAGGAGACAGCAAACTGCATCTCATTAATTTAAGTGAGGTTTGACTAACATCTCTTCTTTCAATCATAGAACTGTGTTGATTTACGTTAAAAGTAAAGCAAATGTATTAATCAAAAAAGGCATAGATTTAAGTGATACCACACATAAGGAATTAAGATCGAAAGTTACATATAGTAATAATAGTAAAAATACATTTCTAAGACTAAAGCTTAATTTAACCTGACAAGATTTCTCATGTAAACTCAGTTCCCAGAGACTTCAGCTTCCTTGGTTGGAGGCACCAATGTTCTGTGATTTCCAGGGCTCTGGCCTCTTTACTCTGTCAAGTGATGGATGCAAAAACATCTTTTTCTCTCTCCTTATATCCTCCCAAAGTCCACTGACCCTGCTCCAAGAGGCAGGAATAACTACTGGGGCAGTGCAGTCTCCACCCCCCATACAGATTGTTAAGTAGTCATCCTTCCTAATTGCTTTCCTGATCGCTTTGCTTACCTGGCATGTAAATGTGCTTTCTTTTGTCTTTGGTCACACTTTGCCTAATTTACATTGGAGACACATTCACGAAAATGGAACCACATTCCTTGGTCTGCAACAGGCATGGCTTAAGCACTGCTTGCCAAATATATTTTAAGAACATGTTTCCAGCACATCTATCAATTCCTCTGTGGGGTTACTGTACAGACATCATGCAAGAATATGAATGATCAGTGAGTTATTAGTTTTCCAGTGCCACCTGTCAGGGTTCCTTCTCCACTCTGAACTCTGGGGTACAGATGTGGTGACCTGCATGGAAGACCCCCCTAAGCTTATTTTTACCAACTTCGGTTAAAAACTTCCCCAAGGCACAAATTCTTTTCGAGTCGTAATATCGCTGCCACCACCAAGTGATTTAAACAAACATTTAGGGAGAGCTACTTGGAGCTCTACCTTCCCCCAAATATCCCCTCCAAGCCCCTACACCCCCATTCCTGGGGAGGCTTGATAATAATATCCTCACCAAGTGAAACAGGTGAAACCCTTGGATCTTAAGAACAATGGAAAATCAATCAGGTTTTCAAAAGAAGAATTTTAATAAAAGAAAAGGTAAAAGAATCACCTCTGTAAAATCAGGATGGTAAGTACTTTACAGAGTAACAAAAGACTCAAGAACACAGAGGATTTCCCCTCTAGGCAAAACCTTAAAGTTACAAAAACAGGGATAAACCTCCCTCTTAGCACAGGGAAAATTCATAAGCTAAAACAAAAGGTAATCTAATGCATTTCTTTTCTGCTATTACTTACTATTTCTGCAAGACTAGATGCTTAGTTCAGATATACTTAAGAAGACGTAATTTCCCTGCCTGGTTTCTTGGCTGGCTCCGAGGGACATAGAGCAACACCTTCCCCCAAGGATTTGAAAGTATCTTCTCCCCTTATTGGTCCTTTTGGTCAGGTGTCACCCAGGTTATCTGAGCTTTTTAACCCTTTACAGGTAAAAGAGGAATTAACCCTTTACAGGGTAAAGAGGGATTTTATGCTACCCTTAGCTGTATGTTTCTGACCCATCTTTTTGGTATATATTATGACACCAACGTGCCAACTGGCGTTGGGCTGCTTTTAAGGTCACACTGATGTCCTTCCATTTTGTATCTCTGCTGCTTATTTCATCTCTCTGGGCATAAGACTTTGTATGTATTAATACTTAATGTTTCTTCACTGTCATTTAAAGCCCATCCTGCATCACTTTGCAGCATGGTTCTATCCTCATGTGTTTGTTCCTCTTCCAGTCTTGGTGTCATCCATAAATTTGATTGCAGCTGAATTTTCACCATAGAGAATTTTTATCTGACAAAGAAAAGGACCTTTTAAGAGACTTCATTTCTTAGGCATCAGCCCAAAAAAGCAGACGAGTACAAGGGAACTGTGGCTGGCACCCACGGGGCTCTACAGTCGACTGACATATGCACCATTGAATCTTTCTAAGATGATAAGACAGTTTTCTGTTTTAATAGCATGTTTCAGCAGTATAGAGGAATCAGCTCTGTGGACCACCAGGAAGTGGGTTTGAGGACCTTATTTTGAGGGTCATTTATTTTATTAATCTGTGACCAGCTGGGCAGAGAATGCAAAATAAAATATAATTATCATGGTAGGTGTTTTTATTGAATTCAGATGAGATGGAGTACTTTTAAAGGTTTATTTTATTTTATTTTTTTTGGTAAATTCATTTTTTGCTATTACATTTATCCAGAAAGAGCCATTTTTTTGTGATCCTAGCATTAAATGTGCCTATCATTACTATTATTTTATTTTGGTTTCCTTTCTAATATATGAGAAAATTCAGGGGAAGAGAAATAGGGGAAAAAACTGTAAAAGAATTAAATGGTTAAAGTTATATTTTAAACTCACTGCAGAAAATCTAATTTTTAAATTGCTCTGAGGATTTCTGACAGAACAGTTATCCTTTTGCTATTAGTGAACTGATTCAAATATGGGCTCAGGTCGATAATGATAAAAATAATTACTAGTTGACAGAGATTCAGAGTCATAACTGAGATGAGTAGATGATTTTAGCCCATGATCCATTAGAGGTAAAAACTCTAAGGTGCAATTTAGGGAAAGCAAATTCTTCCACTCCTCTTTTTCTAATACCCTCCTATTTTAATCCATAAATTAAATTTCAGTTTCTTCCTCTGCTACAGATACTTGTATGCAGTAACTTCTAAGAATGAGACAGTGGCATGGTTCACAAAGGAGGATAAACAGAATGTTGAGATAAACGTTGCTCAAAGCCACATTTGCAGAAAAATTCCAACCTTGCTAAATATTGTGAAAATTATCATAAAAGGCAGAGATGTTTGGGGCGGAGGGGAACTGACCAAAACACCCACTGCCTCTCTCTTGGCAAGTGCAGGATTTTGCTCTAGTCATTTGGCTGGTCTAAATTCTAATATTTCCTGCATTTTTTTGGTGCCATAGAATAAAGAGGTCCAGATTCTGGTGTCCTTAATCATGTTAAATAATAAATAGAAATGGTAATTAAATGAGCAAGTCGTTCATGGGTTGTTAGCTACTTTTAACACAATTTAGCAACTGGAAGCAGAGAGGAGAGTCAGAGCCATGTGACTAGCCAGTCCTGCTCAGACCACCTGTAGTCCATAAACCACGATCAAGGAAACACTAGTCTAGACTGCTTGGCTTTGGCAGATTCTCCTCCCCTAATGTGCACAAGTGTGATTTTTTGAGCACAAGTGGCCTATACAGGTTTTGCAGACAGTCATAGAGGGGAAAATATTCTGGGCCTAATTCTTATAGAATCACAGAAATGGAGGGCTGGAAGAGACCTTAAGAGGTCATTGAATCCAGTCTCATATGCCGAGGCAGAATCAAGAAAATCTAAACCATCCCTGACAGGTGTTTCTTCAACTTGTTCTTAAAAACTTCCAGTCATGGGGATTCCACAACTTCCCTTGGAAGCCTATTCTAGTGCTTAACTACCCTTCTAGTTAGAAAGTGTTTCCGATATCTAACCTAAATCTCCCTTGCTGAGATTAAGCCCATTACTTCTTGTCCTACCCTCACTACGACATGGAGAACAATTGATCACAATTGTCTTTATAACCGTCCTTAACGTATTTGAAGATTGATATCAAGTTACTCTTCAGTCTTCTTTCCTCAAGACTAAATCTGCCCAGTCTTTTTAACCTGTCCTCATAGGTCAGGTTTTCTAAACCTTTTATCATTTTTGTTGCTCTCCTCTGGACTCTCTCCAGTTGCTCCACATCTTTCATAAAGTGTGGTGCCCAGAATGGGACACAGTACTCCAGCTGAATATTTATATTATGTCTTTCTGGCCATCTAAAGGGGCCTTAAAGTGGGAATAAATTAGAATTGAGGCCCCCTTGCACAGCCAGAGGAGTGTAAATAAGCCCCCCTTGCACAGCCAGAGGAGTGTGTTCGGGTAAATAAGAATCAAGCCCTTTCTGTGGCAGCAGTGTTGTGAAATATGGAGCAGCAAAGGAATCCTAATGTGATTTTCAGGTGGCCTTTAATGATGGTCACAGCCCATTGGCTCTGGTCAGAGGGAAAGGAATGGATTTGGCATAGGTGACATAGATCAGTAATAAGCATTAGTAACACTGTCTCCTGGCATGTTTACAATAACCTGCAAGTGGCTCTGCTCAAGTCAGCCCTTGCTGCGAGTTATTCTGCTGCATCCAACCAGAACCAATCCTTTATTTAATATTCTCTTGGTTACTGCTGAGAAATGCATTGGTAATGCAATTAACCTGAATCCAGAGCCAGATATCAATGAATTCCCCTGCATGGAAGGTTTAGCAGTAGCCAGAGGGGCGAATGGACACCATTGCTTTTAGTGCAAACACTTTTAGGTCTCAAACGTGCAAACACTTGTATGCATGTGCAATCCTTCTTCCAGGTGCAATTGGCAGCAACATGGCTGAGTTCAGTCGCCGGGTTTCCTCTTAACAATACAAAACAGAACTGGCTTGAGCTATCAGCTAATGATTGGGGAACAATTAACACCACCTCTGGGTGCGTCCACAAGGCAATACTTCCCCTCTCTCAAGCACTGAGTTTGTGTATAACAAAAGAACTTTTATTAGGAGGGAAAGGGAACTTGGCATTAATTTGGGAAAACACCACAACCACTTGCAAAAGCATGTTACTGTAAGCAAACTCAACACCAGCGGGTACTGGGCATTGTCCTTTGCCTCAGTCCAAAGAATAAATGCCCCTTTAAGACATCACTCCCCTCTCTCTTGCAACACCCCACTCACAGTTGGTGGTCCTTGGTTAGTGAAGACCCAGAGGTCAGGAGGAGAGCTCATGGGGGTTCACCTCTGTCTCCTGGAGCAGGGGTTGAGCAGGGGAATCAAGCCATGCCTCTGCTGCCTCTCTTTGCTGCCACTATTGGCTGCTGTCCCTCTGCAGCTGCTGGCTATTGCTGCCATTGCTTCTCTGACACTGCTTGCCACTGTCTCTCTGCTGCTACTAGCCACTGCTGCTTGGTCCTCCCACAATGATTATGTTAAATGTTAGAACCCTGCACTCAGTGATTTCAGCAATTAGTGGGGAACTTCACGGCTAGTACAGTCTCTATGCTGTCTTTCACTGTCCTCACACAAGGCCTTGACGTTACCTCTGGGAATCACCAGCCTGAAACATGGACTTTCAGTTGAGTCCAATCAGCTCTATCATTGAATTCTGGAAAGGAGTCTTTGGGCAAAGTCTATGCTACCAGATAAGAACACCTGTCTCCCCCACCAACTCTCTCCTTCACTGGGATTTGGCATCCTTACCCCCTGGTTAGCAAGTGAGGTTCAGTTTAGGGTCACCCCCTAAATCAGGGCTTGCTTCTTTGTCCATATCAGCTATATTTTGCTTTTCCTGCAATTGAAGATCTGCCACTTTTTGTTCATGTTCAAACCACAGCTTGTTTTTCACTAATACCATTCTCACTGCTTCTGCTTCAGCAGCTGCGTCTGGGCAGGTGAGGGCAGATCCCCAGCTGTAATTTTTCAATCATACAATGTCACATCTGGATAACAAAGAGTGGCTTATTAGATTAGGATAAATACTGGATGATTGGAGGAGTAAGTGACTAGGCTGGTAATGGTTCCGGGTCACCCATCTCAGATGATGAGGATAACAATTTCTATTTCTGTAGCACATAGGAGCCCTAGATATGAAGCAGGACCCAACAAGAATGGTAGGGGAATGAAAAAAAACAATCCTATAGAAAAAGCAGCAAACAACCGTGTGGCACCTTATAGACTAACAGACATTTTGGAGCATGCGTGCATCTGACGAAGTGGGTATTCACCCACGAAAGCTCATGCTCCAAAACGTCTGTTAGTCTATAAGATGCCACAGGATTCTTTGCTGCTTTTACAGATCCAGACTAACATGGCTACCCCTCTGATACTTAATCCTATAGAAAGATATTGGGATTGGGGTATAAAGATTAGGATTGGTTACCTTAGAAAGGAGACAAATAAGAGGAATTCTGATAAAAGTACATAAAATAGTGAATGGCCTAGAGAAGGGACATTGGGAGCTTGTGCTCTCCCAGGCTCCCAAAAAAAGAATAAGGTGAAGGTGGCAAATTAAAAATTGATATAAGGAAATACTTCTACACAATGCATAGACTGTGGAATTCATTGCCACAGGTGGTTGTTGAGGGCAAGAATTTAGAAAGATTCACAGAGAGATTGGTCATTTGTACAGTAACAAGAATAATCCAAGTTATAATGGTTAATGCTAAGAAAAATTTGGAAGCAATATTAAATCTCATGCATTAGGGCTTAAGACAGTCTCGGTATTCTGGGTTAAGATGAGACCTCCATGGGAGCAGATTATCCCATTTCTGCCTATTGTGGGGTTTCTTGCATCTTCCTCTGAAGCATCCAGTACTAGCCACTGTTTGAGAAAGGATATGGACTAGATGAGCCTTTGGTCTGATCCAGTGTGACAATTCCTGTGTACCTATGACTATGTGGGTAAGAATGAATGGGGTAAATCAGAATGAGTCAAATCAGTGAGTGAAAGATGAGGCGGTGTCACGTGGGGGGTGGAGGTGTGTGAGAAACATATGGGAAGTGTGTTTTTGTGATGTGGGGAGTGTGCATGTTTGTGTGTAATAGTCGAGGTGCGAGCATGCGTCCACACACAAGAAAGTCGAGAATGTGTATGTGGGTGTGTAATGCATGAGAGTGACATAAGAGGTGTGAGCGAGTGAGAGACATAGAGAGTCTGTTCAGAGGTGTGCAGGAGTTGGGGGTGCCTGACCCTGAAGAAGGGAGACACCTGTATTTATGGTGGAGGTGGTGGGTAACAGATTTTTGCCTGGGCTAATTTGTTTTGTTGCCAACTTTTAAAGCTAATGAAATAGCAATAAAACTGTAGGAGCTTCCTGCAAACTGACAAAATCCACCAGACATGAGTATAACTGTTCCTGGGACTATCAGCAATTGATTCTCTCAGTCTTAAATGTACATTCCTACAATCCAGTCTCTTTGAGGGAAAGTGGGTATTTATTTATTTATGTTTTTTAGAGTTTAATTCTGACAACTGATTCCCCTCCTTACGCCTTAGGTCCCACCCACGCTGTGGGAAGTGCAATGCCTGGGTTACACTGTTTTCTACTTACCTTGAATGTGTTTTGAGCCATCCTGCACTGTGCCTTCAAGGGCAGACCAGGCCAGAGGGATGAATGTATATAAATGAGGGCAGAATTTGATCCACTGAGCTTAATTCCCCTAAATAAAAGGAAAGTGAACAAACTGTCTCACATTACATATTTAGTATAGTGCTTAGTATAATGGTGACATGGTCTCTGTTGGGGTCTCTAAGTGCTGCTGTAATACAGAATGCTGGCCCTTTAACTTTCTGAGTGTCAGATGCTCACAAGGCAAAGACAGTCAAACCAGGTACAGAATTTCTGTTAAAACACTGGGGCCCAGATTCTCAGCTAGTGTAAATGGGCAGAGGTCTGTTGAAGTCAGCTGAGGAGTTGGCCCTTTATTGTCTTCTGTTTGATACTGCTATATAGATCTCTTTCACTGCACATGACAGCTTGTCTGTTGGGACAGGCAAATGAACTACATACAACATTGTCATAAACAGATAGCTAAGGGTTAATGTTTCTTTTACCTGTAAAGGGTTAACAAAGGGACCCACACACCTGACCAGAGGACCAATCAGAAAACCAGATTTTTCAAAGTCAGGGAGGAATGTTTGTCTCTGTGTCTTTGTCTGGCTCTCAGCTATGAGAAGGGATCTTTTCTATCTGTAAGCTTCTAATCTTCAGTTTCAAAGTTGTAAGTACAAAGTGAAAAAACATAGGCTTTATTTTCTTTTTTGTATTTACGTGTGTAGTTGCTGGAATGTTTAAATGGATCTCTTTTGAATAAGGCTGTTTAATTCATATTTTTTCTTTTAAGCAATAGCCTGTGTATTTGTCAGCTTGTGAGAGATTCATATTTTAGTTTTCTTTCTTTTATATATAAAGTTTTCTTTTAAACTTGTTTGAGTTTTTCCTCTCCTGTGGTAGGCTAGGAACGAAGGGAGGGAAATTCTCTTGTGTGATTAGATCTACGGAGGGTGAAGCTCTGCAGAACCTAGGGCCATTGGGTGAGAGGGGAGAGAAGTAGAATCATTATTCTGTTTCCTTTGGTATTTGGTTGTCTCTTGTGAAGGAGAGAGCAGGCTTCTTGGGATTATATTGTAAAGAGGGTACAGTAATTCTCAGGTTACCCCAGAGAGGAAAATGTCTGGGGGGAGAGAGAGGGGAAGGAGTGGGTTATTTCCCTTTTTGGTAAGACTCAGGCTTCTGGCAGTCGTTGGGGTTCCCCAGGGAAGGGTTTGGGGAGACCAGAGGGAGCCAAAACCCCGGAATTTTTGGCTGGTGGCAGCAAGATCAAATCTGAGCTGGTAATTAAGCTTAGAGGGGTTCATGCAGGCACCCAGATTTCTGGACGCTAAGGTCCAGATTTGGGAATGCTTATGATAAACATACAATACCATTTTAAATGCATAAAATCTTTTTCAGAAAGAAAGTTGATCTAATGTAGTGGCTCCCCAGAATACTTCCTTTAGAGAAATAATTGATAGCTGTGGTTATTTCCAAAATAATCGGAATAAGTATTCCCAGAATGACAGGCAATCATTACTTTATTTTATTAGTATTTGACAATAGGGTCAAGTTGTTATAAAAACAAAAGCAGAGTTAATGCAGCTGCTGAAAGCTGGATACAGTGGTTTACAGAATGATTTGGGAGAACCCAATAAACTGGGCTTCTGTTTGCTGATCTGCTTAGCTGCTGAAAATGTATGTTACAGAATCTGTGGTATGTAAATATGTGCAGGGAACCTGAAAAATTGTATTACGGAGAGGAAAAAATAATCCAGGGAAGAAATTTGGTCCAGGCATAGTAATGGGAGACAATGGGAAGGACATCAGAAGGCACTATAGAAAAAGCAGTGGGACATAGGAAAGCTTTTAGGAGCCACACATTTAGGGATCAGTTCTGCAACCCTTACTCACCTTGAATAGTATTGAAATGAACACTTCTAATCATGTGATCAGGGGCCACTCGAGGTGAGTAAGGGTTGTAGATTTTGCCCTTTTAACTGGTGGAAACTAAGAGATTTAATGGGGAAAAAATCAACAGTTCTAGAGGCAATTTGGGCCAAATTCAACCATCAAATAAAATCTGAGCAACCCCATCAGTTTCAGGGAGCTTACCAGGGCTAAAGTGGAACTCTTTTAGAATGGAGCATACCCAGAGATGATCGGAAAAGAGCCATACGAATGGAATGCCTCTCCCTAGAATTTTTTTTTGATTAATTGCTTATGACCTTTGTTGTAGTTATCACACATGTCTATGGTGCACTTCACTATAGTGTTTTGGTACCCAGCATGGATCTTGCATTCCTCAGATCTAGAAGGAAGTATTGGAGCAGCAAGGAAGCAGGAGATGTTCATGTAAATGTCTCCTGCCTCTGCACATCTAGGGAGCAACAGGAATTCCTATTCTGCTGATCCCCAGAACCTACCTGGTTGCCTCACCCATTCCAAATTCCATGAGGAATCATGTGCTTCAGCAGAAGCTAGTGGTATTTTCTTGTCCTGTTGGACCCTCCTGTGGGCTTATCTGTGGGAGGAGGTAGTTACCCTTTGATTACATTACCATACTGTGCCGTATTTTACTTACAATTATATTTGATAGTCATCAGTGTGAGTCAGTCTACTATGATTAGAGGGCTTGATTCTCTGTTAGGCCAAGATCCACTCAGCACTACAGGGATGTTCTACACCCTGCAAGCAGGTTATTGTCCCCAAAGGACCATATGCTAGCTGGTGCGCAGCATGCTCTGGCCACACCCCTTCCATGCCCCTTTTGTGATCATTACTATAATCAAAATTCAAGATTCAAAAGTGTTAAAGTGACCCTGTCGCTATACAACACTAAACAGTTAAACATGGCTCAGGGTTTCAAATACAGAGACCTCAGCCTGCTTAGTGCCAAGGCAAACACATAATTAAACATCATTTAAACCTTTTTATTAAAGATACAAAAAAGAAGGAAAAACAGTTAAAGTATGTGAAATATGAAGTATTAGATAAAGGCTTTTGTTTTAACAATACTCCTTATTCCCTTTGCCTTTAGCGGTAAAGAGTTTCTATAAAGAAAACATCATTGTTTTGGGGGGAAAGAGGAAAAGTAGGCTGAGATGGGCTGGAGCTGTTGTCATTGCTACTGTTATTGTTGTTAAAGTCCAGCCCACTTGTAAGAAGACCAAACAAGACAAACACACACAAAAGGGAAAAGAGAACAGTGAAGAGAGAAACACAGATTCCATCTCCGGTGCTGACTCTCACTTGCAACCTCGCTGCTGGAAAAACATTGACACAGCATATGGTCTTAGCCACTTTGAAACCTGGCAAAGTCATACTTGCATTGGGCTGTTTAGGGCATTGCTTTTAATTGCCTTACTTGTCACAGGCTCACAGGAGTGTAGCAAAATATACAGACCTGGCTGGCTAGGACAGGATCTTATTAGACAGAAGGCAAAAGGAAAGGGAAAGGAGAGAGAAGAAATAAAGTGTGGAAAGAAAAGGCCCTATGCAGGGGTGTGTGACAGCCACGTGGCATTTGGGATTTAGCAGAAGCTGATGGAGGTGACAATGACATCTGGGTTCTTTTCACTGGCCCAGTCTGATGAGGACATCATTCAGGATCAGGTCAACAAAGGCCCAATGATTCCATGTGGATCTCCAGGACCCAGAAGATGATAGGAATGGCAGCCATTATGGTAATGATTGCTCCTTCCCAGACCACTGTCTCCACCAACCAACCAGTTAATTTGCTTGTTCTCCTCCAAAGTTTTTTTTAGGATCTCAAAAGGCAGTGATGGTTGGAATAGCCCTTGGGCTCATTATTCTGCTGAACAATTAGGTTTAATTTTTGACACACCAATTATTGTCCATTGATTTAAGAATAAAAAAATGGTTATACTGGGTCAGACCAATGGTCCGTCTAGCTCAGTATCCTGTCGTCCAACCATGGCCAATGCCAGCTGCCCCAGAGGGAATGAACAGAACAGGTAATCATCAAGTGATCCATCCTCTGTCGCCCATTCCCAACTTCCAGCAAGCAGAGGCTAGGGACACTCAGAGCATGGGGTTGAGTCCCACGCCCCTCTTGTTTACCAGACATGACCTGAGTACAGTCCTTAAGTTATATCACTAGACTTTTTGCTTGGACTAACAAAACCTTTTGTTCCCTTTTCCCATCAACTTTTGTTATAGATGACTGGAACATTTTATAAACTTTTCTCCACTTTCCAACAGTTGGGGTAGCCCTAAGAGGCCCCAATTATTACAGCATTCCTCCCTCCCCCACCATCTCCTACACAGGGCAAGGAGAGGAAAGTAGCTTTACATCACCAGAGATCTCCCACAGAGCTGGGGAATTCTCACCTGGCTAGATATGGCCTATTCAAGGCTCTTGCATCACCATCATGGCACAGAAGGGCCAGAGCAGGAAAGAGAATCTGCCCCATAATGTTTATCCATTAACCTCTCTGCAGTCACAGGACAAAGGCGGATCAAGTGGGCTACGGATTGTTGTAATAAGCAATAAATCCAGTATCTCTGTTCAGTCTATTCTTTTTAGTGTCTAGCTGAGCAATACATTTAAGTGCCCAGGCTCATCTTTTTGAAAGTGTTGTGCTGTTCCCTTTGAGGATGAGGACTGCTAGGTCAGATATCACTTCATCCACCTTTTCTCTCTGCGTACAACTACACTGCATATTAGCCACTGTAGAGACATTTATGAAGTTACAGTCCTTGCCATATAGGCTTTACAAGCTGAAAGACAAAAAGGGAGGGAGTATGATGCCACATGTGAACAATGTGATCAGGGTACTCACAAAATCATTAGTCCCACATTGTTTTTGCTTCTTTTTTTCAAATTTTGGATGTATGTTCTAACTGTAACTACCTACTCGTAATTAATTAGTCAGTCATAAAACTGACTGTAACTATCCATATCATATAGCTGACTGTAACTAACTATGTTATACTGCCTCAAATGTCCAAGGGTTCACTCAGAAAGATACAGATAAATGCATCATTTAATTTTGAACAGATGATTAGCTTGTCTTCCTTTTATCACAGCATCAGGGAAGTTATTTTAGAACAGTGGCTCTCAACCTTTCCAGGCTACTGGACCCGCTTTCAGGAGGCTGATTTGTCTTGCCAACCCCCAAGTTACACCTCATTTAAAATCCACTTGCTTACAAAGTCAGACATAAAAATACAAAAACGTCACAGCACCATCTTACTGAAAAATGCTTCCTTTCTCATTTTTACCATGTAATTATAAAATAAATCAATTGGAATATAAACATTGTACTTATATTTCAATGTATTATATAGAGAGCAGTATAAACAAGTCATTGTATGAAATTTTAGTTTGCACTGACTTTGCTAGTGCTTTTTATGTAGCCCGTTGTAAAACTAGGCAAATATTTAGATGAGTTGATGTACCTCCTGGAAGACCTGTGTATACCCTCAGGGGTATGCATACTCCTGGTTGAGAATCACTGTTTTAGAAGTTATAGTTTATTAGCTGCTAAGGCCAGAAGGGACCATGATGATCAGCGAGGCTGATCTCCTGCAGAAAACAGGCCATAGAACTGATTGATGATTGGGCTGACAAATTAACCCTAACTGTAAGATCAACTGTAAAAAGTATGTGAAAGTTCATAAAATGTCACAATGACGCATAATAATAATAAATGTTCATGGGAAAAGGTACGTAAAGGAGACAGAAAATGTGAATTAGTCTAAACAAAAGAGGCCTGCTCAAATAACTGTATTAAAATCATGCTTAGTAAAAACAGAAGACGTGGAACTGGAAATTAAAGAACCAAAATTGGTGTGTTGACTATTAGACCTAAATGGTGGGCTAAATAACCAGGAAATGGGCTATTCCCCACCCACCACTCCCCTTGTGGGTCCTTAAAGAAAGAGACTTTGAGAACAATTGGAAGAACAGACCAATGCTATTGGAATGAGCTTCACCATCATGGCTGCCGCACCCACTGGCTCCTGGGACTCTGGACCTTCTTTGTCCTAATCCTCAGGGATGTCCTGACCAGACTGGGCCAGAGAGAGGGACCCAGACAACATCGCCACTCCTACTGGCTCCGGCTAAATCTCAAACACATCTGGGATGAAACAGGGTCAGACTTTAATAACAACTCCAGCCCATCTCAACTCATTTCTTCTCTTTTACCCAAAAGGACAGTTATTATCATTTTTAAAACCATCTCTGAGACTGGATTGTTCCTGCTAAAACTCTCTCCAGCTAAGGGAAAGGGAACAGGGGATGTTGTTAAAATGAAAGCCTTACTGAATACTTTCTATTTCAAATGCTTTCATTGTTTTTTCTTTCTTTTTTGCATCTTTAATAAAAGGTGAAAGGGATTTTTAATGGTGTGTTTGCCAAGGAATTAAGCAGCTGAGGTCTCTCTATACCAGGCCCAGGACTTTGTTTAACACTGTTTAATGTTGAAAAGTGACTGGGTTATGTTAACCCTTTAGCCCACATAACCTATCTAACTGAACTGAACAGACCTTCATCCAATACTTTCTCCATTAAACCCATAACTTCCATTTGAGCTATTGGCTGTTATAAATTGGAGGTGGTCCATTCCACTTTAATGACACTAACCTGCTTTTCACTAGCCAAGAATATAGCCCTACAAATTTTTCTAATGTAAACTTTTTAAGATGGGAACATAGGGACATAGGCCAGGAAAGAGTCTTTCAGTCTAGTCCCCTGCAACCCCATCATATAGTCCTGTTCATAAATTTATCAAAATCCATTTCAGGTTGTTTGCCTCACTCTTGCTATGGGAAGGCTGTGCCATAACCTCACTCCACTGATGGTTAGAAACCTTCTTCTAGTTCCCAGGTTACACTTACTTATGATCAGTGTAAAATATGTAAGGTATATTCTCAAGTTTAAAATAAAATTGGACTCAAAATAATTTAAAAGGGAAATTAATACAGATCTACACAGCAATTAAAACATTTTTTCTAGATTTTTTTCCAGTTTCTGGAAAAAGCAAATATGAAATATTCCTATAAAACACCTATCGACTTTTTAAAAAAATGTAAAGTAGCTTTTTTATTAAGCAAAACTGTATATGCATGAGGGATGTGCACAGAAGGAAGCTGGTCACTATTTTATAGCTTTGCATTCTAGCTGCATGGAAGAAATGGCATGGAGAAAGTGAATAAGAAAGTGTGTTTTACCCCTTCGTATAACACAAGAACCAGGGGGCACTCGATGAAATTAATAAGGAGCAGGTTTAAAACAAATACAAAGATGCACTTGTTCAGACAACACACGGTCAACATGTGGAGCTCATTGTCAGCGGATGTTGTGAAGGCCAAAATTATAAGTGGGCTCAAAAAAGAATTAGATAAATTCATTGAGGATAGGTCTATCAATTTAGGCAAGATAGCCACAGACACAACTGCCTGCTCTGGGTATCCCTAAACTTCTGATTTCCAGCACCTAGGACTAAGCCAGAGGGGTTGGATCACTTTATAATTGCCCTGTTCTGTTCATTCTCTCTGAAGCATCTGGCACTAACTGCTGTTGGAAGACAGGATATGAGTAGGGTGACCATATGTCTTGTTTTGGCCAGGACAGTCCCTTTTCAACGCCCTTTCCTGGCTGTCTCAACTGCTTTGGCAAAACTGGGCATTTGTCCCATTTGCTCTTGCTAATTGATCATCAGCATTTGGCAAGAACAAATGGGACAAATGCCCAGTTTTGCCAAAAAAGCCCCCCTGGCAGGAACTTGTGGGGTTGGCGGAGGATGACACCAGCCCCATGTGTGTCTGGGGACCGGCCCTGGATGAGGGTGAGGTCAGGGTAGGGACTGACATCAGCCCCCTGTGGGGTGTGATGCAGGGCTCAGGCTAACCCTGCGCTGTGGGGGGTGGGGGGGGGGAGGGAAGAGGGAAGGAAGGAAGCCCTTGGGGGCTAGCCCCAGGTAGTGTTCCATTTTCCTTTTTGGGAAATATGTTCTCCCTAGATACTGGGCTAGATGGACCATTGGTCTGATCTATTACCGCTGTTCTTATAGGTAACCACATCAAGGCTCTGCATTGTTTAATGTGCATTCTGTTTTAAATATGTAATTAGTCTAGCACATGAAATATCATTTGTGGGAAGATAGTTACAGGACGGGAGTCCACTGTGTTTCCTCTCTCTTTTAATCGGTGCCTTCCCAGGCAGTTACTTTCAGCAAGCTCTTGTGTCACACACTGGAGGGAAGTTCTCAGGTCCCTTGGGAGCTCTGCTGTACAAAGAGCAAACGCTGGAGGGACCCTCACTCAAGGAGCAGGCGCCTGGATTCTTGTGGGACCCCCCTGAAGCTTTTAACAAAATCAAACGCGAGCCTGCCAAGGGGGAGGGGCCTCTCCCTCCTGTCTTAAAACCCTTTGCTTTCAAAACACTAAGGCCAACTGTAATATGATTCCTGGACCGTATATCCTGTAAGACGTGGGCATGCACTTGCATTGCACTGATTTCCTTTCCAGCTTGGAAAGAGAGAGCGAACGAGCGCGCGGCGTGGAAGCTCAAAGTGGAGAAACTCCTCCAGCAGCTAGTGCCACATCACTATCCTGACTGCACATAAAGGAGCTCCAGCATGCTTCTGAAGCTCCTGCTGCTGCTAAGTGCCCTGGTTAGGGTCACTGAGCCTGTCCCACGCTGTGAACCTGGCCAGGAAACTTTAGGTAAGGCTAAAAACTAACAAGCCCCCCTTCATTCCTTTCCCTCAGCCCTGCTTCTGGAGGTAAACAGACAGGGAGCAAACTTCAGGCTGAGGGAGGGGGAGAAATGAACAACTCCTTCTCCCCCCCGATGTGGGGATCGGATTGCTCTTTGGAAGGACACACAAACTGCCAATGCTAGGAACGTGTTTATGTTCTAAGCACGAGTGAGAAGGAAGCCAACTGTGTTGCTTTGTAATAGAGAACCAAGTATCTGATGATGGTGGATGTAAAATGTTTTCCCCTCAGCATTTCATAGAGCATGTGTGGCTGTGTCTCTTTGTTGAAGTACTTACAAAGTTACAATTGATAGGACTACAGTGACCAGATAACAAATGTGAAAAATTGGGACACGTTTTTTCCGGGAGGGGGGTATAGTTGCTTATATAAGACAAAGCCCCCAATATTGGGATAGTCCTGATAATAGGACCCTCTAATTCCTGCTTTGGGGAACACAGAAGATTCTCTCTCGCTATGGCCTTTCTTTCTAGGAAAGTGAGCCTCAGATTGTTGGAAGATGAACTTTCGATCTGGTGTGTGTTTTTGTGCTTATGAAAATCTTCTCACATTTACTTTTTGGTTGCTTATTAAGTCCAAAGGAACTTTTATCTAGTCCAAATGAATTGTATGAAGAGCTAAGTGTGCTGGATAGCTGTAGATTTTAGCATGTTATAACTTATACAAAGTTTGGATAGATTGATTTGATAGACACTTTTATACACACTGAAATAAAAGCTAGATTTATATAGGAGCACTTGGTTAAAATGAAATGAAACCTTTTATTTCAGAAACTAAAGTTACACTTAAAACTGACCAGTGCTGAAAAACTTCAGTAGCATTTAAAAAATGTATGCGGTGTTTTATTCATTTATTTTAAAATTAGCTTAATTCTGATTTCATGTACATGGGCATAAATACAGAGTCATTCTAGTGGAACCAATAGTTACACCAAAGAAAACCCAAAGGTAAGGGAGTGGAAATTACATCCGATGGATTTCAATTTAAAATGGTTCATAAAAGACATTATATTTTGTTTTATAACTGGGAATTTGTCAGAGGAGGAAGGAAGTTAACCTGAAATTGACCTAAATGTTACCCACAGAAGTTCAGCTACAATTTGAGTTTTTAAATATAACCCATAGATTCTATTCTGAGGCTGAAATGGCAGACACTACAATTAATGGGCGATGCTGCATACAATCTGTCAGTGCAGCTTTCACAAACCTCAAAGTGAGGTCTACCATAGACTGAAGGGGGTTATTTTTGTATCATGTTGCCCAAAGATAAGTATCACAGAATATTCAGAGCTAGTTATGGGAAGAGACTATATAGGGTACAGTATACAATTTCTTTGTAGGATCTGATTATGCTCCAATTAAAGTCACTTGGAGTTTTGCCATTGACTTCAGTGTGGGCAAGCATGATACAAAAAATTCAACTGGCAGCACGGGCCTGCAAAACGCCTTCACTGCAGCAGAACTGCCACCTTTCTGAGTAGAAGGGGAAGGTAGTTGTGGTCAGGCTCACAGATTATGCACAACCTGCATGTGGTGATCTAGGCTATGCACCAGCCCTGATTAGGGCAATGCAGATGGGTGGTAGAGACGGAAAAGGAACTGGCCAATGGGTCCAAAGTAAGATGGTTTTAGTTCCCTATGGAGGGGCATATGAGGGAGTTGCATCTGCCACTGGCAAAGGAGTAGAGCATTAGCCTGGAATTCTAGAGACCTGGATACCATCACTGGCTCTGCCTCTGATCTTTTTTTGTGACCTTGGACAAGTTTCTGTGCCTCCATTTGCCCATCTGTAAATTGGGAATAAGCTAGACCAAGAACAAGACAGGGAGTTGAGAGGAACAGATTCCGTTCTGGCACACAGCCTGTTTCCCGGAGGGTCGTGGATAATGCCCTAGCTAAATGGTATATTTCACTTGTAACTGGAATACATCACTTTATCATTAGTGTCTGCAAAAATAAAAACAAAACAGAGGCAGTCTGCAATCCACATAGCTTAAAATACTAAAAAGTGGATGATTTCCTTGGAGATTGAGCCAGCTCTGCTATTGAGACACTATAGGCAATAAAGCTTTAGGGGGCAAATTAATGAAGATAATATGTTTACTAAGAATGAGGTATTCAAAAGTTCTCAGCATTGTCCTAACTCTGCTCCCAGTGAAGTAAATGGGAGCTTTAACAGCTTCAGTGGGAACAGAGTTAGGGCAATGCTGAACATTTCTGAAAAGCCCATCCTAAATGGTTATTTATGAGTGCAGCTGAGCTGTGAGAGGCATACATTTTGCAATTTGGCTCTAGCAAAAACTTTGCTCATCCAAATACCTAGTGCTACTGCTGAGAATATATAAAATATTTAGGTGGATAGGAAGGAGTCTTCGTGTATTTGAAGAAAATGGAACTGCTATCTTCGCAGCTGTCTCTGGTGCCACCTAGCGGTTAAAGGGCAGAATTGTGTTAGATATTGTTATCACAATTTGTGATAAAAAATATCTAAAGTTGTTACGCACCTAAGCAGGAGATTTCCAAAGGAGATTTAGGGATCCAGATCCCACTGACTTTCAGAGAAAACTTCCCCCACAAATCTATATTCAGGTATCTCACTATTAACAATATGCCAGACATATCCTACAGATAACCTTGTCCAGCTGTGCCAGAACATTCACATTCACACTTCAGAAAGCTTAGTTAAATAATAAACTTGGACAGCCAGGGCCAATTTAACTTTGCTCCTGATATCAAAAACAGTTGTCCCCCCCCAATGACCCTTTCCAGCGCAGAGAAGGCAGGTAAAACCAAATATTTTTGGAACTATATTTTATCTCTACAAAATGTTTTCAAAACATATATTTCTCTATGGACCTAATTCAAAGTCCATAGGGTTTGGAAAAGGCCCTATCTCTGTGTGTGAATGAATGTACATATAGTACACATGAATAATGATTTATCTGCCTTAGGTATTTCTAAAACTACTTTTCCCTTGATAGCTGTATCTACACACATACAGATGAAAACATGCAAAAACAAACGCTAATGCTAAAGTTATGAACTCAAACATACTTAAGTTAATGGGCCAAATTCTGGTCTTGGTTACACATGTTCAAATTTGGAGTATTTCATTGATTCATTTGAGTTATGCTGGATTTATACCACTATAACTCAGAGGAGAATTTGGCCCAATAATTCTACATCAATATTAACCCAGCCACAGTGGACATCCCATGCAATATATGGTATAGATCAGTGGTCCCCAACCTTTTTGTGGCCAGTAGCACATTCATGTTTTCAGAAGAGTGTGGCGGGCGCCAACAATTTTTCAAGGCTTATTTTGTATTTTTACATTAAATAATATGAAAAACATCGTATTTAATATTACATAATATATTAATCCAGAGAGATGAGAGAAGCCACGAGGACAGAGAACACAAGTGCCCGCAGCCCCAGAGTACTCTGTCCTCAGCAGGTGTAGGACCCCAGCTTCTCTCCTCTGCTGGGCACTAGGCGGGCCCCGTGCCTGCCAGGGACAGAGAACACTGGCGCCCGCAGCCTGCAACCCCAGAGTTCTCCATCCCCGGCAGGCACAGGACCGCAGCTTCTCTCCAGCTTAAACCACAGCCCTGCGCCTGCCGGGGACCGAGAACACCAGCTCCCACAGTCTGCAGCCCCAGAGTTCTCTGTCTCCGGCCGGCGCGGAGCCACAGCTTCTCTCCCCTGCTGGGCACAAGGCAGGCCCCATGCCTGCCGGGATCAGAGAACACTGTGCCCGCAGCCTGAGTTCTCTGTCCCCGGCAGACGTGGGTCTGCAGCTTCTCTACCCTGCTGGGCACTAGATGGGCACACATAAATGCCCCAGCAGGTGCCATGGCACCTGCGGGCACCGCGTTGGGGACCACTAGTATAGATTAAATAAAATAAATAGTAATATATTATGGTTTACATTTAACAAGGAAAGCAGGAATAGAAACTACTACTATATGGGTAAGTTGCCTGATAGGGAAATCTTAATTTCCAAACAGATCCTTTTCTGCTGAATTTTTTATATGATTTCAGCCCAGTGACGACGTTTTCCTCTGAATGTTTATACAAAGTTGGGTCATGGATTTTTGAATTACACCTTGTGACCGTGTACAAGGTCACTCCTTAGCCCAGGGTTCAGGCAGCAGCCAGTTAACCCTGACCTATTAGGTGAAGCAGATTAAAGGGCTGCCTGGGAGAACGCAATGGGGGAAAATAGCTGAGTATGAGCTGCACCGGTGCCCTCAGGTTTGTAGAGCTGTGGGAAATGCCCAATGGTGAATGTGGCTGTTGCCTTGGTTTGCTACTATTGTGCTAATTTGAACTTTGTATAAGTTCCCATAAATGGGTCGCTGAGGGGAAGGGACCCAGACTGGCTGATTGGCCATCTGACTGTTTATTTGGGCTGGGAAAATGACACCAGATCTCATATGGTAGAGAACATGGGCAGCTCACGACACACCTGTTAATGCATCCCAGAATCACGTTTGCTTTTTTTGCAACAGCGTTACACTGTTGACTCATATGTAGCTTGTGGTCCACTATAACTCCTAGATCCCTTTCTGCTGTACTCCTTCCTAGACAGTCTGTTCCCATTCTGTATGTGTGAAACTGATTTTTCCTTTGTAAGTGGAGCACTTTGCATTTGTCTTTATTAAACTTCATCCTGTTTACCTCAGACCATTGCTCCAATTTGTCCAGATTATTTTGAATTTTGACCCTATCCTCCAAAGCAGTTGCAATCCCTCCTAGTTTGGTATCATCTGCAAACTTAATAAGAGTACTTTCTATGCCAATAGCTAAGTTGTTGATGAAGATATTGAACAGAGCCGGTCCCAAAACAGACCCCTGCAGAACCCCACTCGTTATATCTTTCCAGCAGGATTGAGAACCATTAGTAACTACTCTCTGAGTACGGTTATCCATCCAGTTATGCACCCACCTTATAGTAGCTCCATCTAAGTTGTATTTGCCGAGTTTATCGATAAGAATATCATGCAAGACCATATCAAATGCCTTACTAAGGTCTAGGTATACCACATCCACCGCTTCTCCCTTATCCACAAGACTCATTATCCTATCAAAGAAAGCTATCAGATTAGTTTGACACGATTTGTTTTTTACAAATCCTCCTCTGTCTTGTGAACCGGGGACCCCCTGGAGTCCAAGGAGCAGGGGTGGATATATTGTCCCTATAGACCTGAGCGCGGAAGGGGCCCTGACTAAGATGGGACCGGAAGATGATCAGGAAGAGTACTTGGAGATATTTTACACCAGTGGCCCCAGGGTCAATGGTCCCTCCAGCTGGCCCCTGTCTGACAGGAGGCTCAGGCAGCATATAGGGCCTAAGACTGCACAATGGTCAGGGATTATAGAGCCCTTAAGATGCTATTTTGAACCAGCTGGGTCTCACTGTAGAGGGTTACCACCAACAGTACCAGGCTGAAGCCTTCACCCTGGGCTACAGTGCAATGCCTCCTAGACTTTTGCTGCTGGTGGCTAATGCCAGAATCTGAGTTCCCCAGGGAAATCATCGAGCACATGGTTCTCAAACCATTCTGTCATATCATGCCACTGGGACCCTGGGAGTGAATTTACTGGAATGGAGCAGACAAACTGGAGACCGCGTGTGTTTGGTTGAGAACTTTTCGAAGGCTGAACTAGATTGTGGGTCACCTGCCTGACCTGAATCAGGAGAAGTGGGTCCACTGGCTTCCCCGTGCAAGGTGTTGGTGTCATGAAAGAGGAGACAATGCAAGGATTTGAGAGGCTCATGGGAAGGCTGTTCCATAGGCTGGGACAGCCCCCCACTAGAGCTCCTCCTCCTTTGGGACAATGATTCCCAACGGGTACGTTGGGTGAGGATTAAAGGGGCCCATGAGAGAAGGGGAGCAGAGAGGAGCTGCAGAAGCTGCTTCCTGGCTGACAGCCAATACCGACCAGAGGGGTACTGGTACAACCCTAGAGACAGGAAGGAGCCCAGATCTGCTTCAGCTGTGGGTGGGAGGGCCATGGCTACAACTCCTGCACTGTTATGGAATGTGATGATGTCATATCCTGCTTCTCCAAGACCTCAGCACTCCTCAGGGAGCTCAGTGCTCTAGTTATCCCCATTACAGTCAATGGGGTTGGTTGACTCCAGATCTGGCCAGACATTTTTCCATGAACAGCTATTGAGACCCAACTTCCCAAGGATTGGGTGTTGAGGGTGTTGCTGATAGGTTGTGTTTATGGGAATTTCCAGCTGAACGCCACTATCCAACTTAAATTATCCATAAACAGGAGAGCGGTGAAGTTAGTGGCTGGGGCAAAAGAACTGTCATATCCAGTGGTTCTGGGTCAGGCCTGGGGGCCGGTAATGGGCCTGCTACAGGAGGCAAACCAATCCTGCCTGATTCCATCCCACAGGAGGAGGCTGATGTACTGCTTGGGAAGAGCTTCCTCTTTGTTGATCCTGACCTAATACCCTAATGTAGAAAACCCATAAGGAGAATCTTGCCCAGAAGTGAATTCTGCTACCACATAAGATCTGAGGAGGTGGGCCCATAAATCCACTGCCACCCACTGTGGTTCGAATCCCCTGTGGGTAACCCTGCAGAGGTCAGACTCCTAGATACCACAGGCTAGGGCAACTCAAGGTCCCAGGGGCCCTACAGACCCTGATCCAGTGCAACAAATATAGAAGGACACAGTGACCCAGAGTAATTTGGACACCCCTGATAGATCCACACAAGGGTTATTACCTTTGGTGACCCTGTTGATGGATAATTAGTCTCTCACCAACTCCAGTGATTTTGTGCAAGAACAAATGCTGGAATGTAGCTGTTTGTGTGGGCATCTAGCCAGGGTGAACAGGACCCTAGTGGATGAGGTATAGGATGCACAGTACCCTCACTTTGAACTAGAGGGAGATGTTCTGATTCAGGTGATCAAAGAGTCCAAACGGGGATATGCCAGTCACAACTGCTGGTTCCCAGCTCCTCAGGCTGGCCCACAAAATACCTTGGTTTGGTCACTTAGGTGCGAAAAAACAAACCAAACCAGAAATGAGTATTGGCTAATTTATTTTGGCTAGAGATATGTCAAAAGATTAAGAACTATTGCACTTTTTGTGCCAGCTGGTGAGTCCCCAATCTATTCAAAGGGGCCCCTTTGTTCCTCTTTCCCTGGTAGATATATCATTTGTCTGCACTGAGGTAGATTTCGTCTGGCCCCTGGAGCCTATGGCCAGGGGGTGCCACTATATTTTATTTACCTTGAACTACACCACCTAGTACCCTAATGCCATTCCCATGCAGTCAATGTCAGCTCAGATGGTTGCAGATGAGTTGCTAAAGGTGTTTTCTCAGGTAGGCATCCCCAGGGTGATGCTGACTGATTAAGACACCATCTTCATGTTAAGGCTATTGAATGAAGTTTGCTCCCAGCTTAAAGTCCATAAGAACCTCGATCTGCCAGCCCCAAACAGGTGGGTTGGTGGAGTGTTGTAACCAGCCCTACAGGGAATGCTGTGCAAGTTCATCACAGCCAAATTCCACAACGAGGACAAACTGCTGCTACTGCTCCTGTTTGTTGTCAGAGAGGTGCCCCAGTTTTCCATGGAGTTCTTTTCTTTTGAGTTGCTATATGAAAGGTGACACCATGGAATTCTGTTCCTTGTGCAGGGAGCCTGGCAAGATCAAGGGGACCAAGGCTGAGAATGCAGTCTAATGTCTCCTGAATCTTCTGAGATTGTAGTTAATGAGGGCCTTTGCCAAGCAGAAATGTACAGGCTGTGAAGCACACACAGGAGCAGTATTACAATAGCATTGCAAGGCAGAGGGTTTATCAGTCTAGGGACAAAGCTCTGGTATTGCTACGTAGTGCTGAGAGTATATTGCTGGCTAAATGTCAGGGGCCCTTTGAGATGTGCTAGGTGGGGAAAGATTATGAGATTTGGTTAGCTGGAAAGAGACAAGGCATCCAGGTGGACCATGTGAACTTACTGAAGTCCTGGAATGGCTGAAAGGCAATGTTTATCCACCCAGTCCACAGGAACTAGACTAAGGCCCTCAAATACTAGAGGTGGAGGTCTGTCCTGCTGTAACTCTGGGAGACAACCTCACCATACTGCAGAGAGAGCAAGCCCGCAAGCTAGTCCATAGCTTTTATGATATCCTCACTGTCAACCTTGGGCGGACACACCTCACTGAGCACCATTCACAAATTATCCCAGATGTTAGGTACAGAAAGGAAAATTCTGGATCTGAGTGTGAGAGATGGTGAAGAGGGAGCTAGAAAATATATTAGAGCTAGGGGTAGTCAAGGAGTCACCAAGTGAATGGGGTGGCCCCATTGATTTAGTAGCCAAACCTGACAAGTGTGTTCACTTTTGTATTGATCTTAGAGAGGGTAATGTCGTGTCGAGGTTCAGAACATATACCATGCCCAGAATATATGAGATGCTGGAAAGGCTGGGTAGGGCCTGCTTAATAACCATGCTAGACTTTATGAAAGGCTACTGGCACCAGAGTCTAAAGATGATACAGCCTTTGCCACCCTTTTTAGCCTCTCTCAGTTTTGAACGCTCCCATTTGGACTCTATGGGGGCTCCCGCCACTTCCAGTGGTTCATGATAGGGTATTGCAGCCCCACTGGCAGTACTCTGAGGCCTATCTCAATTACACTATTGTCTACTGTAGCACCAGGGAACATCATCTCAAGTGGATTGCCACTGTCCTGCTGTCTCAAAGGGAGGCAGGCCTAACAGCTAGCTCTGCAAAGTGTAAAATGGGCTGTGCTGAAACAAAATATTTAGGATGTGCCCTGGGGAATGGACAAATCTGACCTTTAGCCAGCAAGGGAACAGCCCTATTAGAGTGCCCAGTTCTCTACTACCAAAAGGCAGGTGAAGTCGTTCCTGGGGCTAACAAGATACTATATGTGGTCTCTCCCTGGGTTTCCCACTGTATCATGCCCCCCCATGAACCTCCTGAAGGATAAGGCTGCCTCAAAAGGTCCACTTGACTTCAAGCTACTTAGATGCATTTGACACACTCAGGCACATCTTCTGCAGCAAACTGGTGCTGCTGAGCCTGGATTTTACCAAAGAATTCATGCTACAAACTCATGCTCCAAGGTGGGACTTGGGGTGGTTCCATGCAGTTGGTGGAAGATGGAGAACACTGCACTGTGCCAATCACTGTACAGACAGCCCCTGCCCTGAAAACCTTAGAGAGGTTCAGGCTAAAGGCTCAGACAAGGAACACAAGTTGAAGAAATAAGGCACAAAGAGGTTAAGTGATTTGCCCAAGGTCACACAGTAAGACAGTGGCAGAGCCAAGGACTCAGTTCACATCTCCTGAGTCCTAGTCCGATGCCTGAGCCACAAGACTGTCCTTCCTCTTCAGTAACACCATGTTATTTAGATCCCTTTCTAAATTGTTGGGGTTTTGAATGCTCCCTGACCCCGTCTCACCTGTTATTTTAATCTGTTACACCTGCAGCTGAGCTGGTTTAACTTTCCCTTATGAAAGAAGCATTAAAAGAAAGGTTCTGCAGGCCTCTAATTTAGCATTGTTCATGGAAAATGCATGTTAAAAAGCAGCCTGGCCACATGCGTCATTGTCAAAAGCTCCAGCCAATCTGGCAGTTCCTGTTTTTAAACTGGTAGTTGCCCAAGCACAGATTTCAAAAGCACCTTATGTGAGGCCAAAATGCATTTATTTCGCTGTCGTTTTCTGCTTAAAAGATTCAGCTGGAAGAGCTCCTCATAGAGTGACTTTAAGAACAAGTCAGACATGGAGGATACCACCCAAGGACCTGTTTCTGGAGGCATTCAGACTGAAGAGGAGAGAGGCAAATACCTCTGGTGGTTTGAGGGAAAGAGTAACTGCAACACTGTTAAGCAATGGGTGGGTGATTGCTTCGGCCTCAAGGAGAACAGAGACTATGGCCATGTCTCCAACCCACAATATCTTTAGTCTTTGATCTTCTAGGCTTCCGGAGGGTCCTAAAATGAGTGGTAATAAAATAAAGGATAATGTGGGGAAAACTTCCAAATGTGTATGGTTTAGAGGAGAGAGAATTACTTCTTCCTCTCATACTGCTATGAATTATTTTTCAAAGCAAAGGGAGATTAGGCATAATCTATATCTCAGGTTCTCAAACTTCTTCATACTGTGGACCAGGTCTTGAGAGGACATTCTCTCATGGATTTCACGCCTGCCATTCACAATCTTGCCTACCCCTTCTTATTTGCAATCACACCACTTCGCTGTGATACCTGCTCCACTCTGTTCCTCACTCGCCCTATTTTCCAGGAAATATTTATCTGCTTCTTGTGTTTTTCTCCTCCTCTCTCCCTGCACATGCTGTCTTACCGTTTGGTTCCCTTCTGCCCTGGACACACTGCTTGGCCACCTAATCCTTTTGTCGCTGGACATACTGCCCAGCTGCCTCATTCCCTTGTCTCTTGGAAATTCCTCTCCCTTTGACATTTGTCACTTCCATTTTCACTGGTGGCTCTGGTCCCTGAAAGTGGCTCCTGTCTCTTCAGTTCCCTCTATTATTATCAATGGCCATGTAGAGCAGCTAGGCAGCCTTCCATTTATTGTTTCCAGCTGCTGTTCTGTGCTTTCCTTTGCAAAGCAGAATTACCCAACAGTATTTGTTTTGTTGTGTATTATTGCTTAATAGCAGCTTTTGTCTATATAATGTTTCAAGGAAAACATTCATTGTGAAAACTGAGTTGGTTAATGAGATAGTCTGGCAAAAACAAAACCAAACCAAAGCTAATATCCATGGAATTTGAAATGCTTTGTGTATATTCTGAAAAGCAGATGTTTTGTCTAGAAACTCTTCTAGAAAAGGAATGAATATTTCCAACAACAGAAGCCCAGGGTTCAGGGCCGGCTCTACCAATTTCGCCACCCCAAGCACGGCGGCACGCCGCGGGGGGCGCTCTGCCGCTCGCCGGTCCCACAGCTCCGGTGGACTTCCTGCAGTCTTCCCTGCGGGGGGTCTGGTGGTCCCACGGCTCCGGTGGACCTCCCGCAGGCGTGCCTGCGGATGCTCCACCGGAGTCGCGGTACCAGCGGACCTTCCGCAGGCACGCCTTTGGGAGGTCCACCGGAGTCGCCTGCCGCCCTCCCGCCAACCGGCAGAGCGCCCCCCGCCGCGTGCCGCCCCAAGCACGCGCTTGGCGCGCTGTGGCCTGGAGCCAGCTCTGCCAGGGTTTTCCTCTCATACTCACAAAGAAACTCAGTAACCCAAGAAGTGGATGTGTCAGTCATGATAACACAAATGAGCTAATCTGGCTCAGTCTATAAACCATAATGACACCATTACATTATCCCGCTGAGGTTCTTCTGTGGGTCTAGATTCGTTAACAACTCTGGGACTGAACCTGCAACCCTTCTTCACACAAGATCCCCATTGGCTTCACTACTGACTGCATTAAAATCCACTATACACTGAACCATGATACTGGAAATATCTATAGAGTCACATTGGCTGGGTGAGGGTTAATCCTAGCAGCCTGCGTCTTTCACCACTGAAGCATCTGATTTAAGCTTGGTGCTAGAATGTGTATATGCTGCATTCTAGATTTTCAAAATTTGCCTTTGCAAATTAAAAGCAGAAGAATATATCATAGAAAGCACTCCGGCAGCTCCAACCAACTCTTCAAAAGTGAGGTTTTATCCATTTTTTTAAATAGAAGATATACTGTCCCAAATTATAGTGCACCTCCTGGAGAGCAGCCAGGGATAACAATAAACACAACACAGACAGGGTCCACTGGATCTGGAAGACAAACAATTCTTTGTATCCATCCAGTTCTGGTTGAGGAAGGGTCTAAAATTGGGGATCAATGATGTGAAAGGGAGCAATGTCTCTGCAGCATTCACCCTGTGGAAGTCCCTTCTCGACACCTGTAAAAGTTGGGATCACTAGGAACAGGACTCAGGGTTAACCACAGGAGCTGGCAGTTATCAATGCTCTGTGCATCATCTCCAATTTCATGGGCCTCTGAAATGGAGTCTGTGTGGAGGGGCTGATCTGGTATGGTTAGGGGCACTGCTTGTGTGACAGAACACAGCAGGTGGAGCACTGCAATGTAGGTCATCTCTGTGCAGAGCCCCAGGGCCTGTGTTATTTCCTTACAGATCCTTGGCCTCTGTGTGGGGATCAGGGGCCACAGACCCTTCCCTGGGGAGGAGAGTGCACAGCAGCAACTTCAGAGAGGGTTTGGCCCAGGTAAGTGCATCCCTGATTATTTTTAAGCATGGGCCCTGCACAATTATTTTTGTCCCATGCTGAACCATAACTTCTGGATTATGTGCAAGCATTGGAATTTCGGATCATTATAGTTTCCAAAGAACTAATTAATCAGAAACGCACATTTGGGATGGGCCTTGCAACATTTCTGTCCTCTGTTTTTATGTATATGAAATACTAATCTTGTTGTCAGAAACATAGCAAATTAAGTAGCAAATCTCTAGCCATCTCTGTTGTACAGTTATCTATGGAGCCAATTGTATGATGACATAAGTAACTTAAGTTGACTTGGGCATTGCATCCATGTTACTGATAGCAGATTTCTGCTCGTTATCTAAAAATTAGAATATCTTTTGTGGTCAACTTTATTTGTTTATTAATAGATCTATCTAATCACTCTGCTTGGTAACATTAATGCTACTGTTGGTAATTCGAGTGGAGCATGGGGAAAAAATTGGACCAGTTATCCTGGATACCTGGATCTTGGATGACTGCAAATGCTTTGTACAGCTGTGCATTTCTCATGAGCTTGTCGTTAAGAACCCCTGGTTTTATAGGAAGCAAAATCTCTGATTTACTTGGCTGAATGATGGAATGAACAGGGATGATGATTAAATTATAATCTCTTGTTGCAAGAAAACATCCATCAGAAACTGCAGTACTTATTGGTCTGCTGCACTCACTAACACCGACCACAAATTAGTCTTCACCAATTTCAGACAAAAGAGCATAGGTAAAGCAACCATTGGGTTACCAAAATTTAAATTATCTAATCTAGAAATCAATAGCATTCATAACTACTATGGAGTTAAAATCTTGAACACGTTGGAGAGGCTGTCAGAATATATTGATGCTGAATCCACCTGGACAGACTTTAGATCTCAGATAACTGATGCTGACATGACTCTCATTAGTACCTCCCAAAAAGCCAGGAAGCCCTGAATCTCTGTTAATATCTTAATCATCATTGAACAGCATCACATATGAGAGGTGATACGATCGTATGTCGTAAGCTAAATGGCTCTCATAATAAATCAATACACACTAACTAAAAAAGTTTTTATGAAAGCCAAAGCCATCTGTAGACATGCTGACTCACCCTGCGGAGCCTTCTGCTGGTGACTTCTGGGAATTAGCTCATTCCAGCTCCAGAGTGCCCTCTGCAGGCCGGTGATCTGCCTGTCCTCTGGCCCCTGTGTCCCTCCCTGGACCCCAGTGCCCTGTTTACCTTGGGTGCTGCCCCCTGGCAGTAACCCCTGCAATCTGGGTCTCCCTTCCCTGAGGAACCCCCCCCCCCCCGAACCCTCTTCACCACCTCGCCTCGGTATTATGGTACGCCATCATTGTTTCTAGCCCTGCACCCTGGGGCAGACTGCAATATCAGCCTACTCATCACTGGCAAAGTTGGGTTTGGACCTGCTGCCTTTGCCTACCCTGGGCTGCCCTCTGCAACCCCCAGTACCTGTTGGCCTTGTGCTAGGCCACAGCCTGGGGCTTTCCAGGCCAGAGCTCCCAGCTCCTCTGCCTTTCCCCAGCCTTGCTTCACTAAGGTACCCTGTCTCTAGCTCCCTGCAGCCAGGCTATTCTCTCTCTACAGGCAGAGGGAAACTTCCTGGGCTTCTGGCTCACAGCCTCTTATAGGGGCCAGCTGGGCCTGATTGGGGCATGGCCACAGCTGAGCCTACTTTCCCCAATCAGCCCAGGCTTCTTGCCCCAGCCACAGCCCTCCCCTGGGCTGTTTTAAGCCCCGAAGGGCAGGAGCAGGGAACCACCCTGATACACCATCTCACTTGAGGAAGCTTCTGCCAGGAACAATGTGGCTTCCCTTCTATAAACACCTGTGCAACCTCACTCATGAGAAAGGTCATTAACTTGGTGTGGTCTACTCCAGTTTTTGTCAGCTAATCAATTAAAAAGTGGAGTTCATGGCAGGTTGGAGGGAACATTTCCGACAGCTGCTAAATGCACTCCAGTTTCTTTGGACCCTGACATTAAGGCTGTTGCCAAGTTGACCCATTTCGCACAGAACCATGCTGGTGAAATCACTATCACTGAAATCACAGTGCTGTAAAGACGCTGAAGTGAAATAAGGCAGCAGGAATCTGTGAAATTCCTGTGGCATTATTAAAAAGTACAGGACCAACTATTCTTTTATGGCTGCAGACACTATTCATTATCATCTGGAGAAGAGTCAGTCCAGTCTGCCTGGCAAAAAGGTAATATTTTACCACTTTGGAAATGTAAAGGCAGCAAATAAGACTTTTATACCTATTCAGGAATTACTCTTCTATCTGTCCCAGGGAATGTTTTTCCTTCTCTCTTGTTGTTCTGAGCTGATGGTATTTTAAGGAGTTAAGAGAAGACCACAACAAGCTGTCTTCATTCTACGACAAAGCAAATCTTCACAGTGTGCTAGCATATCGAGAAGGCATGAGAATTCAAGGACCCATTCACATGGCATTTGTGGATATCAAGGCCGTGATTGACTCTATCGCTTTGGCTGAGCTTAAAATTTGTATGCCTCCTTGGCAAGCTTTGCGTAATATTCTGTCTTCTATATGATAACTCCTCAAGCTGCATTCTGTAAGTGGGAAAAGAACTGCCATCTTCTGAAGTAGGTCAAGTGTTTGACAAGGTGTTTGACAAGAATGCATTGCTGCCTCAAATCTCTTCAGTGCCAGCATAGATTACATGCTAGACCACACATTAAGTAAATGCAGTTTAGGCATCCTGATGACAGGAACCTCACTGACTCTGATTTTGCTGTCAATACAGTGCTGGTTGCAGCAATTAAAGCCCTGAAAGGTCAGTGGCAAAAGTAAGCCTCAAAAGTAATTGGAATCAAACCAAAATTCTTCCAGATAGGTATTTTCAACAGACTGTAGGTACTAGCCCCCTAGTGGGTGTCTACCCAGTCAAGATTGTTGGTGATATCACCTATCTCCACTCTAGTGTTCATAATGTGGGTGGCACTGAGAAAAAACTTGAAGCCTGCACTGCAAGCGTGTCTCATCAGAAATGTCTTTTGTTAACTGAACACCCTGATAAGTACAGAGATGAAGCTGAGGATATATAATGTTTTGGTAGTCAGTATTCTGACCGATGGGACTGAAAAAAGGTCTCTCACTGTCAAGATTGAAAAGAAGTTGGGTACAGATGAAGCATCAAATGGTATGAATTCCAATAGAATGAAGAGTTCCATTTTCTAACTAATCAGGTCCTGCTCTCTCAAACGGTCACTCAACTCTGTCTAAAACAGTGTGATCATTTGCTCAGAGTTCCTTCCAACTTTCCCGTGAGAATCATCTTTAACTTTGACCCAATGAAAGCAGGATGGAAAAAGACTCCTGGAAGACTTAAAACACGATGGCAAGATGATGTCAACGGATGGCATTCTATCCCCTAACGTGCTCTATCAGGATCAAGACAGAAAATGATGGAGACACATAATGCATTTGCTGTCCTCCATACTGTCCAACCAACAGCATGAGAACTAATTTAATTCATTAACTTAACTGCCTAATTAGCTCATTTTCATGGGAATATGCCCTAGAGTTCATTATAGGAGATCATATTTCTGGACCGTCAAGTCTATGAAACCTCTAGAACAGCGGTCAACATTAGAGCTGGTTGGAAGTTTCATCAAAACGGTTTTCCATCAGAAAATGCTTTTTTATCAAAACCATTCTTTGTGAGAAATTGTATTGATTTGATGAAAGTGTTAGAAGAAAATGGAAAAAGCACTATGAAAATGTTAAAATATTCTTTCTCAAAATTTTCAGAACAAAAAGGTTTAAACTTACTTTATTTTATATTAAACTTTAAAAGGGTTGAAATTGAAATTAAACAGTTCAACTTTATCAAAACAAAAGTTTTTGATTGACTTGAGGAAAAAAATAGAATTTTGTTCCATGAAATATTTAAAATTTTTGGCTTTTCCTCCCAGTGTGTGATGCTTTTCCTCCCAAAAATCTCAACAATGTTGACGGGCAGAACGTTTGTTTTCTGACCAACTCTAGTCTAGACACATGCATCCGATGAAGTGGGTATTCACCCATGAAAGCTCATGCTCTATAACGTCTGTTAGTCTATAAGGTGCCACAGGACTCTTTTCTGCTTTTCTAGTCACTATGTGAAGTTTCATGTGAAGAAAAGAAGTCCAAGACCAATCCATAAGGGATCTAGCAAATATTCAGTGTTGTTTATAATGGGGGAGAGATGTAGATGAACAATTTATGCCCTGAAGCACAAGACTAGTTTACCCCTCTCATAAAATGTATATTTACATATATTACTGCTCCCATAATTATCTGGCCCTTGTGTGAATCCAGCCACTGTATATAACTTGGTGAGTGTTTCCATCTCTTCCATCAATTGCCATCATGGCAACTTTCCTTCTGGCCAGCAAGGCAGGGATTAGGTAGCTGCTAAATTTAGCAAGTCTGCTGCTTCTTGGATGGCCAGGGAGGAAGGAACCAGTAGTATTATAGCAGTTTAAGCTTGCTATGTTTTTCTCTTTGGATTTCTCCTCTCGTCCCCAGCTGCTGCTAAAATACCGTTTACTGCAGTTGAATGGGAAGAATATTGAGTTTCCACTGAGACTGCCACATATCACACTCACTGATGGATGTAACATTCCTGGTCAGCGATGGAATAGACTTTGGCAAAGTGTGCATGCCCAATTGTCTCATTTACTGATTGAGGTCTGTTAGAAAGAAAAACACCAGGGGAGTATGACAGAGACACTCATCTCTCATGAGTGCCCCTTATTGGCTGGGTGTGGTGCTGCAATCTTTTCTCCCCTGTAGGTTGCCAACTCACTATGCGGGTCTTTGGTGACTCGGTCCTCCAGCCAAGTCATACAGTCAAAAAGGAATGAACCCTTATGGCGTAGTAAAGAGTTCAACAAACTGTTAGCCCTCAGCTGGGTCTTAAGCCCAGTCTCTGGGCCCTTTAAATCCCATCCTTCACTTGGGCTTCTAAACAAGCCTTGTCTGTTTATCCATAGAATATCGAATATAGACTCACTATGGGTAGTAATTCCATGCTTGGATGATAAGAATATAGCAGTAGGAATATATTACCGACCACCTGACCAGGATGGTGACAGTGACTCTGAAATGCTCAGGGAGATTAGAGAGGTTATTAAAATAAAAAACTCAATAATAATGGGGCATTTCAACTATCTCCATATTGACTGGGCACATATCACCTCAGACGAAATGCAGAGATAAAATTTCTTGACACCTTAAATGACTGTTTCTTGGAGCAGCTAGTCCTGGAACGCACAAGAAGAGAGGGAAGTCTTGATTTATTCCTAAGTGGAGCACAGGATCAGGTTTGAAAACATCCACTCAATGTTCATTGGCAGTCAAAAAATTGAACATAGTATTGTGAATCATTAAGAAAGGGACAGATAATAAGAGCGAAAATATTGTATTGCCTCTATATAAAGCCATGGTATGCCCACATCTTGAATACTGTGTGCAGATGTGGTCGCCCCATCTCAAAAAAGATACATTGGACCTGGAGAAAGTTCAGAAAAGGGCAATAAAAATGATCTGGGGTATGGAACTGCTGCCATATGAGGAGAGATTGATAAAACTGGGATTTTTCATCTTGGAAAAGAGACAACCAAGGGGGGATATGATAGAGGGCTATAAAATCAAGACTGGTGTGGAGAAAGTAAATAAGGAAATGTTATTTACTCCTTCTCATAACACAAGAACTAGGGGTTACCAAACGAAATTAATAGGCAGGAGGTTTAAAACAAACAAAAGGAAGTATTTTTTTCACATAATGCACAGTCAACCTGTAGAACTCCTTCCCAGAGGATGTTGTGAAGGCCAAGACTATAACAGCGTTCAAAAAAAATTATATAAATTCACGGAGGATAGGTTCATCAATGGCTATTAGCCAGGATGGGCAGGAATGGTGTCCCTAGCCTCTGTTTGCCAGAACCTGGGAATGAGCGACAAGGAATGGATTACTGAAGATTACCTATTCTGTTCATTCCCTTTGGAGCACCTGGTATTGGCCACTGTCGGAAGACAGGATACTGGGCTAGATGGACCATTGGTCTGACGCAGTATGGATGTTTTTATGTTCTCTTTCTTGGGGCATAGGCCACTTTCCCAGTGGCCGGTGGAGAAATCCAGGCCTGGACACTACTCTGGATCCCAACTCAGGGACCCTATGAACAGCAGTCACGTACTGCTTCCTTTGATTAGTTGCTACTGCATTCCCAGGGTCTCTTCCCACCTTGTCCCTTTACCTCTGGTCATTACCTTGAGGTTAGCGTTCTAAAGTCCTCTCTCCCCCAGGAATAGTGAATGTAGCCAGATAAGCTCCTGTGGCAAGAGTAGAGCACCTTTCCTCACCCTTCTGGTCCCACTCAGGAACTGACCTGCTAAGGCCCTTCACAACCTTTTATCTGACCATGAAGCCACTAAGTGACGCTTGCTGGGAGAGCCACATTGACTGCGTAAGGCCTGTGAGGTACCAAGTAACTGAGGTTTACAATGCCCTGATGGAGCTGGTGCAGTCGAGTAAAGCCAAGGCTGGAATCTGAGACAAGGTGCAAAGCCTGGCAAACCATATAGCAGACTTTAAATTTCTGGTCTCAGTTGTGAGTAGGCACAATATCCTGTTCCAAGTAAATGTTCTAAGCAAGGCATTACAAAATCAGTCAGTGGACATCGTGACTGCTACTATTTTGATGAGAAGCTGCCTTAATTTCATTGTGGCCTACAGAAATAACGGATTCAAAGATGTCATCTCTGCTGCCAAAGAAATGGTGGAAAACGTAGGAGTTGAGCCTGTCTTCAAGGAAACTCGTATTCATCAGAAGAAGAGATAGTTTGGTTACAAGAGTAGAGATGGGTTGATGGGAAGCTTGGAAGAAAAATTCAAGAGAGAGTTTTTTGCTTGTGTGTTGACACTGCTTGAGGGTCCATCAAAGACAGGTTTGGACAAAGGAAGCACCACAAAAAGACCAGGGGGGTTTTGGTATGACCTTAGCTGGCTGCTGGCCGACTGGAAAATCCTCTTGAACAATTGTACAGAGTTTCACCGGATGCTGACCCATGGGGAATGCTCAGATGTTAATAATAAAGACCTCTGTGTCGAATTGGACAACATCCATCACACTTTGGCACACAAGAAGCACTTTACACTCCAAGTTCTACAATTCATTCATGATGCAGTGCTGAATGACACTTTTCCTAATGTGTGGAAAGCTTTGAGGAATCTGCTCACCCTGTTGGTCACAATTGTGAGTAGTGAGCACAGCTTTTCGAAGCTCAAGCTTATTAAAGCATATCTTTGATCAGTGATGGCTGATGAGAGACTGACATCACTTGCTATTTTATTGCTTCAAAATGCCATTGGCCAATCTTTGGATCTTTCTGATGCTGTGCTTCAGTTTGTGAGGGCAAGGTGAGAAATGTGACCCTCTGAACTAAACGACTAGGGTTAACGTTTTAACCCTATCATCTACTATAACACTATTAATACTGGTTTACCCAATGTTGGGGCATAATTTAATTTCTTGAAGTTAGTACACTTCCGTTATTCTTAAAATTTAAAAGTTTCTATAAGTGTAGAAGAAACAAATTTTTTATTTGCTTATCTATGGCATGAATAAATACAGATTTACAGATCCTAGTGTGCAAATTTATCTTATGCAAATTGTGCATCCAAGTTATGAAATGGGCTACAGGTGTGATAAAAATAAGGTATTCAAAAATTTAACAAATGGAGGGAGGAGAGTGATGAAGATGCTCCTCACCTGGGGTGCCATTTGGACTAAGGCCAGCCCTGGCCTCCCGCAGGGAGCAACAAAGGACCATATACACCCTGTCACATGGGGATTTGTGATTATGGATCAAGACCAATGAAGACCATGAACTTGGGCAAGTCACAGAAGACTTATTTACAGTCAGCAATGGTTGTCAGTAGCAGTTCCCTCTGCACTGCTGCTGAACCTGATTGACCAGCTAGAGTGGACAGGGAGCAATCATTTTCTGGAAATGATTTGTCTCATCCATCCTAACAGGTAGCCCATGAAACAAAGGGACCTATCGCTAATAATCACTGTGAGTGCAGAGAGGAGGCTCTTAAGGCTTGATTTTGAAAAATGTCCTCTGATTATATAGGCAGAAATAATTGCTGGTGCATTTCCTAGTATGAAATATCTGACCACCTGATTGTTCCTTTTCAGCTTATATGATACAAAATGCACCCACAATTATCTCCAGTCATAACATTGTGGATGCAAGAGGCAGATTTGAGGCTCTCAAAACAAAAACTAGTAAATTGGTCTCTCTGTCACTTAGGGTCTTCATCTGTAACTAGAGTTAATAATACCTACCTCACAGGGAGATTGTGAGGCTGAGTTAATGAAAGCACACTTAAATCCCCTGATGGAAGACACTGTATAGATGCACTAAGTATTGTTTATTGTTATTACCATTATCTACCAAGCCAGGACAAAAAGGCTATAGGAATAGTATATATTCAAAAAGTTGTCACAAGAGTATTGGTTACCACTAATTGCTGGTGTCAAAAATTAAATATTTATAATAGCACAGAGCTGCAGAAATGGTTTACAGAGTAATGTTAATTGATGATAATTCAGGATACATAACCAGACTCATTTCCCATTAAATTACCCATCGTCAAGATCAAATTCCAGCGCTAATTTTGTTTTCATGTTAATGATTTTGCTTTGGTTTCCAGACAGTGATTAACAGAATGAATTCGGATAATGACTCTTAAATATGCTGGGAGTAGTAATTCACACTTTTCTTAGTAGACATAATACATTTGGTTTTATAAGAACAAATACGAGGAGCTAGCTGCCAGCCTCCCATTGACTATAGCTACATGGCTAGATCCCCAATACACGCCAGTGGAAACATACCCTTTGATGTTTACGAGGCTTGCCCATAATTGTTACTTCCAATGGGGCACTGAAAAAAACAAACAGTTGGAGTCTTATTTTAGTAGCATCATTTTGCCTTAGTTGCCAAAATTAGAAAAAATAAGAAGTAGAAGAGGTGATGGAAGATTTAAAATAAAAATTGTCTAATTGCTTTCGAGAGAAAGGGACATAGATCATGTGTGGGCCTGTATATTGTGGTGTTGATAGATTTGTTAGGAGCTCAGTTACTACAGTGGTGAGCATGATATAAATGCTTTAGATTAGATTAGATTTGATTGCACTGTAACCCCCTTCTGACAACAAAAATTACTATATGATCCCAAGAGGGGGGGACTGAAGCCTGAGCCCACCCGAGTCCCACCACCTGGGAGGCAAAGCCAAAGCCTGAGTCCCACTGGCCCAGGTCGGGAAGGGGTCAAAGCCAAAGCCCAAGGGCTTCAGCCCCAGCCAGGGAGCCTATAACCTGAGCCCCACTGCCTGAATCCCTCAGGCTTTCATTTGGGCCCCAAGCCGCAGCAAGTCTAAGCCAGCCCTGCCGACCCCATTAAAATGGCTTCATGACCCACTTTCAGGTCCCAACCCACAGTTTGAGAACCACTGGATTAGACTGATATATCTGACAATAATGGCCATATTTTTCCTGGCTGGAATGTTAGTGGGACACAGGAGAGCTGAGGTTTTGACATCACATGGAACTTTTCCTTTCCTTCCCTACAAGACACAGTAATATTGCATTGTGTTTCCCTTTGGTATTCGAGGCCACTAATTGATTGCCATGTATCTTTGTTTGCATCTGTAAAAAGTCTCTTAACTAGGCATGTTTTATTCTGAGTTCAAACATTTGAGCAGGGCTGGCCCACAACATTTTGGCACCTGAGGCAGGGAGCTCAAATGATGTCCCCATGTCCCCTTGCATGGGCCAAAACTTTGAAAGGTCTCAATTCTGCTGCCTTCCTGTTCTACTCCTCTCATGGTACCGCTCTGCTACCTACCCCAATAAAGGAGAACAGCTTAAATTGCCTTGTTCAAAAAATGCAAGTAACACTTAACTTTCAAACGCCTGAACAGCAAATGTAACTTTTCTTGTCTGCATAGTAAACACTGGCATTTTTATCTGTCTGAATAATGAAAGTGATGCTTTCTGTGCCTTCTTGGTTGCAAAGATTTGAACTGCTTCCTGCTAAAGGTCCACAGTCTAGGCCAGCTCATGCTCTGCTGAGATAGTTGCAAGGCTGACCAGCCTCTCCTGTGTCATTGTGGAGCGTAGATGTGTTTTTATTAACTTCAACTTGGAGAAGCTGCGTTCTCCACTGGCAACTGTTACAGGAAGTGTTAGAAATATGCACAGAGCAACAAAAGCATTTGGAAAGAGGGGTCGTCTTTATTTGCCACGACCATATATTCCAGAACAGCCTTTGGAGTTGATCCTGCAGAAGTGTATCTTCAAAGGGCTCTTCAGTTCATCACCCGAATAACTCGCATCAATATTGCACGTTATCATGGGTCAAACACTGTCTCTAGTGCCTGCGATTCCTCAGGCTATAGTGAGGAGTTTTTGGAATATCATACAACATCCAATATACTGTTGTGTTCTGTTACCCAGATTCGCCCGTTACTTTGGGGTCATCTCATTTATTCGGGTTACTTTCTTGGGGGGTGAGGGGGGTTCTGTAATCAGTGTACTGCTTGTGTCACTGTATTTTTATATGGAGCTCTACTTCTCACACTGCTCATACCCCAGCCACTGGAGTATCTCGCAGGACCTAGGTCCTAGGGGCTGTGGTTTCTCTAGCCCTAGACGGCTAAAACACAACAACACAATATTAACAAAGCAAGTCTGAGCGGAGGGTCAATCAGCCTTTTAAAGCTGACCAGTATATGTCCCAAGCTCTATGGACTGAGTCAAGCAGCACTTCAAGCGTCCACATTCCCTATCCCACTCTCACATCCAATGTACTGGCAGCTACCTACTTGATGAGCAAACTCCACAGTTATTTTGGGCGCTGCAGGGATCCTTTAGCTTAGGTAAAGACATCTGCTGCAGATATATGGGGGAGCTAAAAACACAGAAGAGTAAAGTTCAGCAAGAGAGAGAGAAGCAACCAGCTTAACCATACAAGTTATTTATGAGAATAATAGTGATAACTACACAGGAGGGCTAACCTAACATAACATAGCTTATTAGGTAGCAAACTAAGGTAGAAGGCAAACAGAGAGAGAGAAAGAAGGTATCTTACACTTCCTGAAGTTTGAATGGTCGGGGTTCCCAGTGAATGGTGGTAGCGAAGGTCCTGGTGCTGGAGACAGGCAGAGCCCCAGCATGATCAGTCAGGAAACATATGGAGTCCCAGTGGAACTGATGCATAGTTGATCTAAAGCATAAAATTCTGACTGAGGATGAATAGAGTTTTGTGTAGAGAAAAACAATGGTTCAATGGAAGAACAAGATTTGTTTATAGTAAACTGATGATCCAAGGTGTTTTCTTAGGTAGACAATAGGAGCTGATCAACTTGTCTTGGATGTGTTTTCTTCCAGGAGCTACAATGCAACTAGACTGCTTCAGTATTTTGGAATCAATCAAGGATTCATTACTAGAATTGGTCTTATAACTGCTGAGCGGTGTTTGGGCAGACGTAGGTTCATTAACATTTGGAGCAAGAGATTCCATGATACGTGCTTCCCTGATTTTTTCTGGTCCCAGGAGTTCAGTGGGTTCTCTGTTCTCCATTCTGTATGCAAATTGAATGTTCCCTGTGCCATCTTTCATGCAGATGAGGTCTAGCGGGAGTTGTTCTGCTCTCACATTTGGTATGCAAATTAGGGTATTCTTAATCTTGTCACTCTGTCAGGAGGAGGTCTAGGTTGTCTCCCAACGCTTCACTGCTCACTGTAAGTCTGTTCTATGATCGGTTTTGGTTTCAGTAGAGGCTGGGGCGGAGGGGTGTCCTTCTCATTAGTCAGACAGGCTAGATACTACGCCTTGTCCCCAAAACACAAGAACTGATGGTATCAGTTCGTGGCCGCAAGAAATGTTCTTAGCTGACTGTATTGCCACATCTAGCACTGGTTAAAGAATTCAACTTTGAATTGTTGTTCTGGGGTCTCTAATGGGATTATCCCGTGCCTCATAATCACCAAATTCTTCTTCTTTCAGTGACTTTTGTGATCTTGTGTATCAGAAGGGTAGCACCTGTTGTTTCTGGATCTGTGTAAAAGCAGCAGAGAATCCTGTGGCACCTTATAGACTAACAGACGTTTTGGAGCATGAGCTTCGTGGGTGAATACCCACCTTCGTCAGACGCATGGTAGTGGAAATTTTAAGGGGCAGGGTATATATATGCTAAAATTCCACCACGATTCAACAACTTCCACCCCACATCACCTCAGCCTGGACAATCTACACGGGAGGCCCACTTTCTAGACACCACGGTGCAAATAAGTGATGGTCACCCACGAAAGCTCATGCTCCAAAACGTCTGTTAGTCCTAAGGTAGGTGCCCAGGATGTCTCTCGTTGTATTCTTGAATGAGTGGGAAAGAGCTTCAGTGTGAAGTTCCTCTGCCAATATTCTGTGCACTCTTCAGAACATTTTGAATACTCATCTAACCGGTAAGACTGTAGGTATAAGACTTTGCTTTGTCCAGTTGTTCCATTGCTTCAAGATATATAAGATCAACACCTTGGAGTCTCTTGCTTTACAACATTTATTTCAAACAGTAGTTCATGCCACAACACTAAGGGTTACGTCTACACTGCACCGATTATTTCGAATTAGCTTTAAACCGATATTACAAAAACAGCATTGCTAAAAATCGGTTTAGCGTGTCCACAGTGGGATCACGAATCGATTGTCTTGCGTCCATGGTCCAAAGCTACCATCGATTTCAGGAGCGGTGCACTGTGGGTAGCTGTTCTTCAGTCTTTCCATAGTTATTCACTTCCGGGTTGAGAACACAGTGCCTGATGGGGCAGAAAACATTGCCCCGGGTGGTGCTGGGTACAGTCTCACCCTCCTTTGTGAAGGCAGCAGACAACCCTTTGGCGCCTTTTCGCCAGAGTGCACTTGAGCAAACGCCATAGTGACCAGCAATCATGGACCCTGAGATCACAAACGGTATCCTGACCATTGTGAACACCTCGCGTACTCTCTGCCAGCAGCATTCAGTACACAGAAGGGTGACTATTACAGTACTCAAGAATATTTATTTTACTTCTCTTCACGTGCTGGGGGGGGAAGAGACTGGACGGAGCTGTGCCGTGAACCACGCGCAAGACACCGTGTATTAAGCTACACACAACACCGCCGCTCAGCCAAAGAATGCAAATTATTTTCAGAGACTGCTGTGGAGACTGCGTGCTGTAGTCCTCATTACCTCCCTCCCTCCCTGCATGAGCATCCGTTTGAAGTCTCTGGCTTCCGTTACGGTTTGTCCGCACTCTGCTGTGTATCCCTGAAGTTTATTTTTGCAAACGCTTTGGCATTTCCTATTCTTGTTTAACGCGGAGCTCTGATAAAACAAGATTTGTCTCACCATACAGCGCTAGATCTAGTAATATCCCGTAAGGTTTCAATGCAGGGCTACTTTTGCATTTGAACTGCATCTCGCCACCCGCGCTGATCAGAGATGGACACGTGAAAGCAGGAAAATTCATTCATAAGGTCTCGGGGCTTTTCCTGTTTACGGCACTCCGCATCCAAGTTCGGATTGCGGACCAGAGCGGTCGTGGTGCACTGTGGGATACCTCTAGGAGGCCAATAATGTTGATTTCCATCCACACGAACCCTACATCCGAGTTATTCACTTTCCGAATTAAGCTCTCCTTCCTCTCTGGTCTGGGAGGAGTTCCAAAATGATTTTAAGGAGCCGTTTAACTCGATAGTGTAATGACGACATCGTGTGAATGGGTACAAGCGTTAGAAATGGAATATCGGCCATTAAACCGATTTAAAAGAGTGCAGGTGTCAGACCTGCTAAGTACAGAAACTTTGAAGTTATGTATGTTTCTGTGATTCCAATTCTCCCTCTGCCACTGTTCTCTCATGGAACAAGTTCCAGTCATCGAGCAATTCGTCCCAACATATATGGCAACTATGGCATCCTCTACTTCCAATTGGTGTTTGATAGGCTATCACCTCACGCACCTTTCCCATACGTGTGGCACTCAGTGGCGTTTAGTGTCAGAGAGGTTTACCGATGTTGCTTCAAAATTTGTCATCGATGAGTTGGATGCAGAGACAAATACATAAATGCTTAGGATATATTAAAAAATTCAGCAGCCTCACTAGAAGCTGATGCTCATCACTTGACCACCAAGTTCAATAATGAGCGATGCATGGAACAAAAAAAGCTCGAGGGTTTAACTCTCGATCCCGTGTCTGCACTCCTTGTTCTTCCCTTCATGTTGGCACCATTATCGTAGTCCTGACCTCTCATGTCAAGCTATCGACATTCCCATATCATCCAGCTTTTCAGACGCACATTGTCATACCAGCTCCTGTAGTATCATCAATGTCAATAAACTTCTAGAAAATGCTCTCTGACAATCACCATTGCAGAGACGTTTTCACTAGGTTCTCTGTTGTTGTATAAAAAGCCTATTCAAAGTCATTTGTTCTGTATGGCTGATGTGAGGGTGCAGTCCAGAATAACAGTAATAGATCTTGCTGACTTCAGATCTGCCACAATCTTCTGTTTGACTTTTGTTGCCAGTAACTGTATGATCTCATTTTGAATTATTTTTCCAAGGTAGTGGTGTGTGTACATTTCTTGGGTGGTGACTCTTCTAAGATGCTCCTGGAGTACAGCACCAATCTCAGCCATCAGCTCCACAATTTTAAGGACATTTCCATTGTTTGGCACTTACAGCTGATCTGAAGTGCCACGCAGTGCTAGATTTTGGGTAGCAAGCATTCTTACAATGGCAATGAGCCTCTTCAGAACATTTTGCCAGTAAAGAGACTCTGATGCAATCTCCTCTTGATGCTGATCATCTATGGTGGCCTTTAACCTTAATCTCATCTCAAGCTCTTTCCGCCTATGGAATGCTCTCTGGTGATTTGCTGCCTTCTCATGGCATGCCAGATTTCTAGAAGGTTTTTCCAGTCCTTTGTTCCTGTAGAATCCAATGTGGCTGGAACATTAGACTGGAAGAATTTGCAACAAAAATAGCATATAGCATTCTGAGTTTTTGAGTACCTAAGCCATGGCCTCTCCACTTTGTCAGCATTGGGGATTTCATACCAGTAATGTGTTGGATGGAAACTTCTATTTTCATTGTCTTTGGGGAACATGAAGTTTTTTACTTGCTGTGGCCCATGCAGTACAAGGAAGTCCCTCAGACTACTGCTTAGGTGGATCCACAGTCCTGTATCTAGGCTTAAGGAACTAAACTCAGCAGCAGCTGTTTCTAGCGCCTCCACCACACTCTTCTCTGATCTACACTTTTCTTCTTCTTCTGCATGGTTACATCCATTTGAGATGGAGATATGGATGCTGCAGTAGCTGCCAGGTCACCTGCACTCTGACTAACTGGCAAGTCAGGCATCTCCTCACCACTCACATCCTTACTGGGACCAGAAGGCTCACCGTGAACATTTGTGTCTATGTATCTCAGGAGAGCGCCTTCCTGTTTAGATAGAAAACCTTCCTTTGCTTGCTTGCTTTTTCTGAATGCTGCCCCAGAGGGACATTTTCTTCTTTCACTCATGACTGCTGTTCTGTGCCAGCTATAGTGGCTCTCAACACTCAATTGAAGGGGACAAATAAGCAAGCTGGTAGCAGGGCCTGAGTGAGGGAAGACATCAACTTAAGGGCCTAACTGGCTTCTAATATTTCAGTTGACTGCCCGTTCTCCTCAGGTGGGTTCAGGGAAGCAGCAGGAAACAGGAAGCTCCCTGAGAAGCAGGTGTTAATCAGTCCAGGCTCCTGGGGGTGCTAGAGAGGTACATGAGAGGCTCCTCCTCCTGCTCTCTCTCCTTGCAGCTCCTGCTGCTTTCTGTTATTCCATCTCAACTTTTCTCCTGCCTGCCTGTTATGTCTCTTATTTCCTCCAGCACAGCACTCCACCATCTCTGTGCCTCTAGAGCAGAGAGAATCATATGCACCATCATCAGACACAATTTTCTACACTCTGGGTCCTAGTGGCGCCCCCTCCCCACACACGCAATCTGGCACCTGAGGCAGCCACCTCAGTTTGCCTCATAGTAAGGCCAGCCCTGCATTTGAGATGTAGCAAGAACTACAGTACTAGACAGGTATTGCAGCAGCCCTTTTCTCCTGTTCATGATGCTAATCCCTATTTATCTTCTCTTTATTTGCAGGACAATGCCAAACAAGAGAAAAAGGTATGGTGTGGTTTCTTGTTCTCTCCTCACTTGCCCCTCCTGGGGCTCTCAGCACCCTGAGTATTTCCTAGTTATTTCGTTGTTATTCTTTCCTTCAGCTGGATGCAGCTGCCCGGGACCCTGGCAATACTACTGCATGCATTAGCCCTAGTCAGGTACTAGAGAGCAATGGGAGATGTTCTCTCTCTCCCAAGGTAAGAGTTTGCTGCCACTACTGTGACATCATCTCATACCAGCCTGGGACCTCAACACAGAGTGTAAGACTCAGACTTGGACATCCAAGTTGCCCAGTGTTGTAATATCCAATAACTCTACTATAGGTGATAAATACCAGTTTATCCTTTTGTTTCTTTAACTGGTTAAATGTTGCAAAAACATTTCTACTTGCTAGAATTTTTAAAATGAATCTGCTTTAGCCCATATCCTCCAGTTCAAATGTATGGTAGAAGACAGATGTCAGCCAACTTTTCAGCTCCACCATGCTGGGGCTGATATGCCCAAGATCTTGTCCCTGGTGCGATATAGAGCAGTCTTGGGGTTACCCAGACTTGGGGTTACCCATACACCAGTTGTCCCTCTCAACTGTTTTCTCTGGCCACACTACCTATTCTGGCCCCATGGGGATTCCATATGACAGGGGAGCCTGCAGGCATTCAGACTTGCACCCACTGTGGTGGTCAGAATCCGTCCATTTAACTATTTCAAATTTTGAATTTGAAATACCAAAAATCTGATTTTAAGAGTTAGACTCAGCCAACCAGAGAAAAGAAATATTACCATGTGTCCAACAAAAATTGAAAATCTAACTGAAATTTTGAATACTGGCTGCTTGCAAAAAACTCACAAAAAACTACTCACAAAAAACCACAGACTAAGAATCATTTGGCAAATAGTTTCAAACAATAATTATATCTGAGAATATTGTGATCTATTGCCAATCTGTGAACAGCAAATAGATTAAATTAATTGAACCTATTATTCAATACAGCTGTATTGGATTCAGTGTGGTTAATGAGCAAGGTATTTTTCACATGTTCATCTTATCGTTTCTTGTAGCAAAATGCGTGGACATCACCTTAGGCTCTTGTAGTGATGTTCCCTACACCAAAACTATATATCCTAATTTGCTGGATCAGAAGTCCAGAGAAGTGATTGAATTCAGCTCCGAATATATTCTCATGAGTGTGCTACACAACTTGCTTCAGGGAGAATGTAATCCTGATCTGAGACTCCTGAGCTGCTCAATACTGGCTCCACAGTGTGAAAAAGACAAAATGATAAAGCCCTGCAGGCACGTCTGTGAAAACCTGAGAAAAAATTGCCTTCCTGCATTTGACACAATAGACATGGCTTGGCCCTACTTCTTAGACTGCGATCGCTTCTTTGCTGGTGAAGAAGAAGGTTGTTTTGATCCACTGGCAAAGCTACGAGGTAAGAACTGAAGCTATGCAGGGACATCATAATAAACTATCCATGATTTCTGTAATGTACCTACAGATTTTGTATTATACCTTAAAGTCTTACCTGAAATTTTAGAACAACAAGAAACACACAATACTAACTAGCTCATGGAAGTTAAATTGCCTTTGTGAATGTTATTTTTTGTTGTTGTTTAGAGGTATATAGTGCAGGTGACCGAAGTCAGTTGAGCTATACGAAGGATGAATTTGATCCAATAGATTTAAAGGACCAGTCTCTATGCTGAAGGCTGAAGTTTACCAGTGTACTACAGGCCAGTTTTTAGTCGGTGAAGCTCACAGCAAATATGGCTGCACATCTTAAAAATATCTGTCATTGTGCAAGTGCAGTAGCTGGTTTTGGAGACTTGGACTAACATACCTCATATGGAAGAACAAATGAAGGAGGTTTTTGTTCTGATCTAAGGTTTTGATTCAGGTTCATTTCTAATTTCCATACCTCTATTATTGGAAATGTATGTCTTATGAACAGAGGGGCACGTGTTTGTTCACTGTAACTTGATAACCCCACTCTGGCACAAGCTTTTTGACCTCACTTAGTTGCAGTTATAATTTTTCTCTGCAGGAGAGCCAGAATTAGCTGAGGAAGATTTACTTGTGGAGGTGCCTACAACTTTAATTCAGTTCACCCATCATTCGTATTCCAAAATGGTGAGCATTTTGAAGAAGACTGCTTCTAGGTGCTCCCACATTGCAAGAACTTACAGTATTGGCCGTAGCTTTGAAGGGAGAGACCTTTTTGTGATTGAGTTTTCAACTAATCCTGGACATCATGACCCGAGTGAGTAATAATGCTCCCAGCTGCAGTGTAGACATAACTCTGACAGCTATCCTCTTAGGGTGAGATATGGTGCACTTCTACCATGTTCCCGATAGTTTCATGGATTTTAAGGCCAAAGTACCATTGTGATCATTTAGTCTGACCTTCTGCATAGGACTTCCTTAGATTAATTCTGGCTTCAAGTCCAATAGCTGTCATTGAACTAGAACACATCTTTTAGAAAAAAATATCCAATGCTGATTTTAAAATTTCCAGTGATTGAGAATACACCACCACTCTTGGTAAGTTGATTCAATGGTTAATTACCCCCACTTCAAAATTTTTACCCTATTTTTAGTTTGAATTTGTCTAGTTCAACTTCCAGCCATTGAATCTTGTTATACCTTTCTCTGATAGACTGAAGAGCCATCTGTTATCAAAGGTCACACAGGAAGTCTGTAGCAGAGTAGGGATCTGAATCTCCTAAGTCCCATGTTAGAAGCCTAACCACTAGGCCATTCTTCGCCTCTAGTTAAAGGAACAGTGGTAGCACTGTCCTTAATAATATAATGTTCCCTCTACCAGCCTACAAACCAGTAAATAAACATGTTTTAAAATAAAACCATAACTCAACATGTTTTATCATAAAAATGATACTTTAGCAAGCAATTACACCACTTTGAACAGCATAACAGGACTTTAAAGAGGGCAAAAATAACTCCCAGCTCAGGATTCAGCTATCTGCCACTCTAAACAAAGAAGAAAAAATCCTTCAGAATGCAAGCGCTTACTTGCTGAGCTTAGAGTAAGGTCCTGGTCTGGGCTCTGGGTTAGCGCTTAGGTGCTCCTCCTGTGTCCCAGTCTCACCCAGCTCTGCCCTCAGGGAAAAGCAGACCAAACTTCCTAACGGGCCTGCTGATTCTTGATTGGTCAATATTTCCTCTTGGCCCTTCTAGGCCTCTGGAGGACTGCCTTGTTGGTTACCCAGTCTAGAAGGTTTTTCCTTGGGCGCGGAGTGTCAGGGTGCTCTTGCCTCCAGCAGAGGATAGAGAAGGCCTGATAGATCCCATCACAGTGTAGTCTAGCTGATATCTTAGACAATGATTCTTTTCCTAGATGTTTTTGTTTGCATTCCTCTGAAAATACTCTTATTTATAGTTAGTTTTAGCTGTTCTCATCATTAACCACAGTGACTGCCTCATAACATTTGTGAATCCTTAACAAATAGTTCACTTTATTGTATAAAAAATATATATTCAATTTGTTAACTGACTTGAAGTTGGTGCAAATGGATCTGGAATTGACATGATGTTTACAGGAATATGCATGTTAAATTACTGTAAATAAAACTCACTGACTCATCTGTCAGCTATCTGCGTTGCACTGGTTTGGGAAGGCATCCAATTGTTCTCAGAATTACAACAAATCATCTCATTACTCCATCTTTCCACAGTGAAGCCAGAATTTAAGTATATTGGAAACATGCATGGAAATGAAGTTGTTGGGAAAGAATTGTTAATATACCTTGCACAATACTTGTGCTCTGAATATCTCCTTGGAAACCCCAGGATCCAGACTTTGATAAACAACACTAGAATTCACCTTCTGCCTTCACTGAACCCAGATGGGTATGAACTTGCCGCAGAAGAGGTAAAAGACCTTTTACAATGAAGTGAATGTTATAAAATTCCTTATAAAAGAGAGGAAAATCTGGGGTTTGGGAAATTTGGGGTTTGACAATAATTGACTAACAGATTTTATTCCCATCTGATTTGCTGGGCAGCTGCTCTGTAGTGCCCAGATTAACAAAACTAACAGGTAATTTGGACCAGATTTTCCATTGTTCCTGCTTGTACACTGGAGGTCTGATACAGATGAAAGTCTTTTTTGTACATTCAGTAGCCTGCCCAATGAGTCGATTTTGATGATTGAAGCCGATCCTTTTATTTTGTACTAACTTGTCGTTTAATATATTTTCTTTCTCAGCTAGAAGATCAGATGTAATTAAATATTAATATTTCTTATGCTTGCTGAACCCTGATTTAAACCCTGTTTAACAGCTGCTGTGTTCCACCTTAGAGTCACATCAGTGGTGCTCAGAAGTGCTTTTGAGGTCCTTTGGGATAAAGGGTGTTCTATAAATAAATATATTATTTCCACTTTCTGGACGCTTTTAACAAATCTCTGGTGCCTTTTTGGCATTTAAAACTTCTACTTGTTCATTAGCAAATAACATTTTTAAAACCCCAAACATTATGAGACAGGCAGGATTGGATCTGTTTAATTAGCTTTCTTTCTTTACTGTAAATTAGGGAGCTGGTTACAATAGTTGGATTAATGGACGTCAAACTGCTCAGAACCTTGATCTTAACAGAAACTTCCCTGACTTGACATCTGAAGTTTACAACAGAGCTGGGCTCCGATGGGCACGCCTAGACCACATCCCCATTCCACAATCCTATTGGGAGGGTAAGGTATGAATTACAGACATTTTATCAAATATATTGTCGAAAGGCTCAGATAATTATGAATATTGAAAAAAATCAATACCAAGTTATCCTTGATGCTTGTTTCAGTTTAATGCTATTCTTATAAGGAGGACTAGTTGGATGTGCATAGGATTTGTATGATAAGTCATGGCTGGTCATGGCAGAAAAGGCAGAGGTCTCAAATGAATAGCAAACAAAAATGTCACAAATCACAGGTTTCAGTATTTCATTAAACTGTATGCTATTGTACAGTAGAAACCATTTGGGAGGGCCTGATTTTTACAAGTGCTGAGCACCCACAACTCATATTGACTTGATTATTAATTAATTATTATTATTAAATTTATTATTTGTATTGCGGTAGCTCCTATCAGCCCCAGTTGTCACTCAGTGCTAGGCAGACAGAACACCAAGCCGATCACTGTCCCATGAAACTCGCAGTGATTTCATTGGGAGTTATGTATCTTCAGCATTTCTTGGAAATGACCAACCTCACATTTTAACAAACAGCTCAGCTAACTGAAGCTGTTATCTCAGTGCCTGTTAGTTCACACTCCCACCTACCAGCAGCAGTACTGGAAGGTGGGTGAGAGAAAGCAGCTGTTACCTCTCCTTCCCGGTACTGGGAGCAGCAGAAGCAGCACTGGGCCTGAAGTTAATCATCAGCAAGTTAAGTAAGGCATGTGCTTGCATAGTAAGAGTGTGATACTCCGGAGAGTTTTAGTTCCTAGCCCCGGTCACAGGACAGGTGTACCAAAGGCTGTACATATGGCAGGGGGCGGTATCCCCCAGCTCCAGTGGCTGCAGTTGCAATTTATCCCCCTACAAACAGAGGAAACACAGAATCCATCACCTACTGTAAGTGTGAGGCAAAACACTAGCCCTGAGTCTGGGAGCTCCTGCTCTCGTGTCAACTCCCCATGCAATCCTTGTTTTCATCTGGGTGGGTTTTCAGTGAAGTTGGTTCCGTTGTTTGCCAGCATGCAATCCCAAATGTTCAAAGTCCCGGAGAGGATGGATGATACAGAAATTAGGATGCTAGCAGGGGACTCTGGAGAGTCCCTGCTTCTCTGCAAACCTTCCTATGTGATCACGGGTAAGTCATTTAGTCTCTCTGTGTCTCAGTTCCCCATCTGTACAATGCAGATAATAGCACTGCCCTACTTCACAGGGGTGTTGTGAGAATTAATACATTACAGAGTGTGTTTTGCTCAGATATTACCGTAATCGGGGCCATACAAACCTACAACTTCCGTGACAGCTGTGATAAATGTGCTGGTTATGCTCTGGTTCTGCAAGCTACCCCATGTAGCTGGAGCTCTGAGTCCAGCTGACTTCTCTCAAGGCTCTGTGTGGAGCAGCTTGTACAGAGGCCCTACACTAGTCAGATTCTCCCCGGACTCCTGTTGTGCCGTTACAGCCCCTGTAGGCCATCGCAGTAGCATACAGAGGCCTGGGTGGGTGACAGAATTTGTCCCTAGTATTTTTGTCCCAAATTTCCCACTGTTGCTACCACAAGTTCTGTTCCCCTAGTAACATGAAAAGGCATAGGCAGCCACTGGCATTTTAACCCCTCTGTTGTCTAAACCTGCCCTGAACAGGAACAAAATGCACAAAATTACTGAGGGGTTTCAACATACCAGAGGCTACAATTGTTCTACTGCATGCCTTTCATTGCATTTTACAGGGGAATTAGCCATGAAGGAAGTGACTATTTAACACACCACAAACGCACACAGAACTTGTTCCCTCCATAACAAGCAGCTCAACACCATACAAAGTATCTTCTGATGTGTGCTGTGTAGAGAGAGAATGAGAGAACCTGTCATCCTGTGACCTTGAAGGCACACGCAAAACTTCTTTGACAACTACAGTTTCATTTAGCTAAGAGGTGAAACTGCATGAATCTTCTCTGAGTCCGGAGTTAACCTACTCTCACAGCAGTGGGCACAGAAGAGCCAGATGAGTTGTTGATGTAACGAACATCAATTTTGCTAGGGATATGAACCATTTACCTTAGTGAGGGGCAGCAGTTATGGAACTCAGCTTTGTGCATTAATATGTCTGCTTCAAAGCCAGCCTTTCAACTGCCATTTACTTAATAGTATTTATTACTTGGCTTATTACAGTAATTATGCAGGTATTCCAAAGCACTACATGGAGACCAGAAAATTGAAAGCAAGCTCTTTAGCTCTTTGCCAGTCACATAAACTCAGAAAAAACCCTTCCCTTCCCATAATCCTTGCCCTTACAACAAGCTTTGTTCTCTGTTATTACCAATTATTGTAATAAATGGTCAGAGTTGAAATTGAGAAACATTATCAGAGATTAAATAAATTAAATTGCCTTGATTCATAGAGGATTTGGAGGCTTGTAGTGGAGGCTGGCAGAAACTGTAGGAAATCTAGTCCAGTTGTTTCTAAAAGAAAAAAAGAAAGCATCTTTACAGACCATGGAGACAGTGGCTAAATACAATATAATTGACAGAAATGGGAATCAGGTTTAAAAAGGGTAATGGCCATTCACTGTATTTATGGCCAAATTATCTAGCTCCTTTCTAATTGTATCTTAAATTGCTCTTGCAAAATGGATAATTTAAGAATGATTGTCTGTGACTGAAAGGCAAAGGACTTCTGGTGAATTAATAAGCCACATAAAAGAAAAAAAAATATGAATAGTCAAAGGGTAGAGTCTGATACCATTGACAGAGCTGAACCAGAAGGATGTAGATTTAAAAGTATAGTTTCTTTAAAGCTAAGTTGCTATATGGGTTGCAAAACCTAATTGTTTTCCACAAAATTTGCAGCGATAAAATAATAATGGTGTCAAGTTGTTCTGCAATAACGCAAAAGCAGGCAATGGGGCACAAACCCCAAATGAGTTGTGCTTTCTATATTTAGATTTCACCAAACCAATTATCAAGTGGAAACTCATCAGGCACTAAACAGCCTAACCATGGAGTCACAGACGGTCCCCTTGGATACTCCAATCTGTCTTGCCACACAGGCGAGCCTACCTTTGTGATAAATGGTCTCTTACACCAAGGATCACAGCAATATTCAGGTTACGGTCTGTCCTAAAGGATCGTTCACTTATCCCAGGTCAGTTGCACTTTAGATCTCACGCTAAAGACAATGCTTGTAGCCAATACTATAATAAACTATCTAAAGATTTATTAACAGTGAAAAGGAAATAGAGTTATTTATAAGATGAAAGCAGGTAAACACACACACGTGAGTCACAATTTTACATTTGAAAAGGTAACAGAAGTTTCTATAATAAACAAGCTGTATATGTCCTAAAGGACTAACTCAGGCTAAGTATCAGGAGAACCCTTGCTTGTGCTTAGAAGCTGTGCCCCCGCAGAGTCCAGGTGTCATAGAGATACAGTTTCTTCTTGTTAGGGTTTTTTATTCCCTTTCCCCCATGTGCTCTAAGCTGTGAACTCATATGATGGGTGGAATCAACTTGCATAACTCCTCTTCATGAGGTGTGGAGGGAGAGAGCAGGGAAACAAAGACTTTTGTTCTCTTCAGTGTCCCACAATAGTCCTTGTGGTGTTGATGGACCTTCCTTGTTAACCAAGATGTAACAGCTTTGGAGGTCAGCACTTCACACTAGTTAATGTCTCTCTCCTGTCTAGTGATTTAGAACGTAACAGAGGCTTATATTACAAATGCTTAAATATTACCTTACAATATAGGATACAGGTGCTGTCAGTGAGATTAATGCACATAGCAACTCACCAGCAGTCAAGAAGATCTTAACACTAAATGCAATCTTGTAATTCTAATACCTATTTTAATAATATTAACACAGAGGTGAGCCAGACTGATTCCAGCTAGGTATTTGTTTGTATTCGGTTGAGACATGGGATTGTGGCATGGGCTGGAAGCTGGTCTGCCAGCATCACAAACGGGCTCACCATCTTGCGGAGTAAGTATCTACCAAGAAAGTAGGCTAGAAAGAAACATGGAGAGAGGTTGAGTTTAGAAGTTTTCTGAATAAGACATTTAATCTGGGCTTGTCCCAGAAAATATTGATATAACAGTTAAATAAAAAACTTTTACTGAAATCTGAGAGTATCTGTTTCCTTAAGAATAGGCCAGGGTCTGTGTTCATGCCTATCCATTGCTTCAGAGAAGAGCAAAGAGCAAACAGGTTTGTGTCCTGAAACCAGAGAAGAGGAATTGAGCCCTCTCTGCAGCAGGCATCCCAGTTACTCAACAGCTTTTGTGTGGGCACTGACAGAGCTGGGAGGCATCAAAATTACCACAGCATGGTCCGTTGGCCATCCAGCTGATCCCAAGAGGAAACCCATGAGGGCATCAGTACTTCTCCAGGCTGTATTAAATTATTTCTGCAGTTTCTGCTTCTTAGAAGGGATGAAGTTAAAGGGAGCCAAGGCTTGGGAAGGAAGCCCAGGAATCAGTACAGAAGGGTCTGACTTTTCTTATTGATTTCATGGGATCCATGGAGTCAGGTCTCAGATTCCTTGTGGAAAGCCCACTCTCACTGCAAACCCAGAAGGGAGCATTCCCCTGAGACTCCCCGAGTTCATTCTCACAAAACTCTGAGCAATTTTCTCTCCCCCACCTTTGGTTTGTGTACCTGTGTGTGCCTGAAATATTTCTCTAGCATCCTTTTCCCGTGGAACTCAACTCTTTTCCAAGGCTTTTCAAATGGTCTCCCTTCTTCTGCACCATGAGTAAAATCCTGTCATGCTCTTGAACATATGGGGGAATTGCCATATTACCAAACTTGACACTGGTTAGGCAACCAGTGTGCCTGACATGCTGACAAATATTGTCTCATTGTTCCTTTGTATTCCCCTGTCTGACTGTCTTCACCTGTTTTCTCTTGTCTTATTGTAGATTTATTGGGGCAGGGATCATCTTTTCAGTCAACAGTACCTAACACAATTTTATCTTGGTCCACTACTAGGGATCCTTTGTGCTACTGCAATGCTACAAATGAATTATGAGAATGATAACTTCCTTCTGAAGGACCTCTCTGTTTCTTTTTTCACAGGAATCAGTGACATTGGGTTCACTTTAAAACCCAGAGTCAATTGTGGGGAAGCAAGGAGATGATAGTTTCCATCCACTCCTTGCATGTCTTTCTCTCTGGGCTCACCTGTAATACTATAGTTTTTAGTGATACTGGCATGCAAATATATTCAAAGGTATTAATGGCTTTTGGGGTATTGGAAACTGGAGCATAGCTAATAATGGGGATGTAGAACTTCAGTTATCTCAAATGATGATAAATGACAGAAGAATTTGACATGCCAAATCCTGAAATGCATGTTCCTAAATGCTAACAGTACTTCACTTCTCTACTCCTTTTCCTGTTTACACAGGGTCGGAGGTGCCCACAATTCTTCACCACTCCTTCTGGTCCTTGGCACAGGATCATAGGTCTTGGAGTTCTAGTCCTTTTCTCTTCAAACTTCTCTTGACAGTGTCTTCCCATCGTATCCTGGGTATTCTATGCCCTTACTTGCTGTCCTCTTCCTCCCATGCTTTCTTTGCTGGTCATTCTTATCACATGTCCATCCAACCTCAAAAGTGTGCTGTCTAGCCTCTCTATCATTAAGAATTCCAAGTTCATTTTCCTCTTAATAGCTTCCATGAGAACTCTGTCTATCCTCTGGTCACCTGCCATTCTCCTCAGTATATTTTTTTCTATTAGCTGTATCTTCTTTTCTTCCATCATTATAACAATGATTTCCATAGATCAGACAGGAACTAACTTAATTTTTTTCTTTTAGCTTTTTACTTAATTGCTAGTTCCACGGTACTTCCACCAGCTAAATGCTAACAACAATGAAGTAAAAATAATTTGTGATTTCTGGAGTGTTGTTATTCTGTCCATCACTATCCCTCCCCCAGTTCTTATCACATAACCACCTGTCCTACAGTGTCCCGGGACTATAAAATGTTCACTAATGAATTTTTATGCAGTGCCGTAGGAAAAATACACCCTCACTGTTTTGAGACATCAAACAATCAGACAGATTTCTCACTGCTGCTGCCTAGAGCCAGCACTGCAGCCTTTGTTACACTTAGACCCAGATTTTTAAAGGTATTTAGGTGTTGTGACACTCAGCATTTAGGAGCTTAAATTTCATTTTCAAAAGGGATTTATGCTGTTAGGAACCAAAATCTCATTGGAAGTTGATGGGATTTAGGCACCTAAGTGCTTAAATCACTCTTAAAACAGCTTCTAAATAACCTTGGTGTTGGAACACTGAGCACTTCAACCCCTAAATATCTTTTCAGATTTCGTTTTTATTGACTTTTCTTAGTGTTTTCAAGCAGCTGACAGCATCCTTGCTGGTTGGTGTATATGCCCAGAATAGGTATTATTAAATCTTACAGCCAAATGTTGGATATGTCTAATTGATGTCAATTCATCCAGTATTTTCTTCTGAGCCTGGCACCCTGACATACAGCAAATGCCACCTGGCAAAATACTGACACAAAATAAATGAAGCCCCACTGTCTACCAATGGCTACATGCTCTGCAGAAGAGCCCTAATCAGCAACTGGCATCAATATACAGGACCATTCATATGGGTCCTGGGAAACAGTTGCTCTGGCTATCACCAGAAAAGGTGTTTTCAGGTTGTTCTGCACTGTTTAGCGTGCTTGTGCATACTGCCCTCTACTAAATGAAATGGCAGCCCCTGCTCAACAAATGTTATAAGCATCCATACCAATGGCTAGTCTACAGTGGATATAAAGCCTAATGCTGCTTCAGCTGCCTTCCTCCGTTACCCAGTACCTACTACACATTAAATGGCATAATAGTATTCCACAGTGGTATCTATGTCACCTGGATAAGAATGCCACTTGCTTTACTGAACTGTCAACACATTTCCTGCAATACTTACGGGGGTGCACTTGGGAAGTCACTCATGCAAGTGACCAGATAACCAAGGGATGGTCATCCTCCAACCTTGATTATTTTCTGGTAGCAGATTGTATTTGAGCATGAAGTGGCAGAGGACTTTAGCAGCCCTGCATAGAGCCATGCACAACTGAGGGTCTGGCTACACTTGGAATTTCGGTCGGAGTGGCAGTGCTGGGAGAGAGTTCTCCCAGCGCTGCACGTAAACCACATTCTCTACGGGTGTAGCGTGCAGCGCTGGGAGCGCCGCCCTGATTACACTGATGCTTTACAGCGCTGTATCTTGCAGCGCTCGGGGGGGGGTGTTTTTTCACACCCCTGAGCGCGAAAGTTGCAGCGCTGTAAAGTGTGAGTGTAGCCATACCCTGAGCCCAAAGTAAGAAAGCCTGACCCTCCTTTGCTTTACACCTTGTGTAGTCTTTGACATTTGTGCAAACACATTGCTATTCTCATTTGGTACCATTTTACAGCCACTTTGCACTCACTTTCTACAGCTGTCAATGATCCCACAAGGTGCAAATGGAGGGAAAATCCCTCCCTAAAACTAACACTCTGACAGCGGTATTTCAAGGATTACCCTAACTGGCCACCAGCTGTCACTGTTGCATTTAAGGAGTAGCTAATTATAATGTAGCCCTGAATGAAATTATTCCTCAGTAACTACTGAGGCCAGACAAGGCCCTCACTGCTTCAACAGGAAACTGTTTACTTCATGGCATGAAACGGCAACATGAAGAATCCTATGGCTTAGATTCAACACACTGAACTCTTTTGCAAGCAACGCATGGCTATACCAGTGCATATCATGGACATGGAGACACTTCTCTGTCTATCTTGTCACAGTTATTTTTAGGAAAAGTCAAGGACAAGTCATGGGCAATAAACAAAAATTCACAGGAACTCGTGACCTATCTGTGACTTTTCCTAAAAATAACCAGGAGGGAAGGCTGATGGGGAAAGAATAACAGTTGGAACCTCATGGAGCGGGGACTGACAGCTTGAGCCTCTCTGCCATGCGGGAAGGGAGGACATTGTCCCAGCCCCAGCCCAAACCACAGGGCACGCGCGAACAGAACCAGCCCCTGCTGACAGGGCCGGGTTTAGGATGTGCAGGGCCCAATTCAAACAGTTTCGACGGGGCCCCAGCAGGGAAGAAAAAAACGTAAAAAAAACCACGTGGGGCTTGTACTCACCGGGCGGTGCTCCGAGTCTTGGGCAGCACTTCGGCTGCAGGTCCTTCACTCGCTGCAGATCTTTGGTGGCACTGAAGGACCCGCCGCCAAAGTGCCGCCGAAGACCCAGAACAAGCGAAGGATCCACCGCCAAAGTGCTGCTGAAGACTGCAGGAGCCGGAGCACTGCCAGGTGAGTAAAAATTAAAAAGGCGCCTCCAGCCAGGGAAGAGATTCTCACTGGGCGCAGGGACCTCTTAGGTGCGGGGCCCGATTTGGGAGAATTGGTGGAATTGGCCTAAAGCTGGCCCTGCCTGCTGAAGCCAAAGGGTGGGGGCACACAGCCCCGGTTCCAGCCCTGGCTCCAGTCCTGGCGACAGCCACGGACAGCTAAAACCAAAGAAGTCACGGAGGTCTGGAAAAGTCATGGAATCTGTGACTTCTGTGACTAAATTGTATCCTTAATTATCTTACAAGAGTCAATGTAAAGTTGTTTTCTACCTTGTCTTTCAACAGGTGGTGAACACGAGGATTTTGCAGTTGAGTCCCAGTGTATCCAGGGAAAATTTTTTAAAGCAACATGTTACATTTTCATTAAAATGTGACCACTGTTATGGCCCTTAATCTTGTTGAAATCTTAATTTTAGTTCAAATCCCATATTATTATTTATTTGTATTACTGTAGCACCTAAGAGCCCCAGTCATGGGCCAGTCCTCCGTTGTGCTACTTGCTGTACAAACACAGAACAAAAAGATAGTCCAGATCAGTCTTTTCTCCAGGTTGTGTTGTTTTTTCCAAAAATGAGTATTGCCTTTGGGGTCTGGATGGCTAGGAATTGTGAGTCTGACTTTCAATTTTGTTATAACAATTTTTTTGGTCTTGGAGAAAGGGAAGATCCCTGGATTTTGGGGTCCAAACTCCATGCTTGTTACATGGGACAAATAACCACCACCCCATCCCCTAACAGGAGAGCTGGGAATCATACACAATTTTCTTCCCCACCACACTGCTATCTGCAGGTGTTTCTATGAGAAGGGTCATGCTGGCCCCAAATTATTTTAAGTGAATCCATTCTAAACAGAATGTTCACTCAAGTGATTTTTCTTTCTGCTCTTCAGGTAGCACCGGAGACAAAAGCAGTTATGAAGTGGATGAGGGCTATACCATTTGTATTGTCTGCAAGTCTCCATGGAGGTGAATTAGTTGTTACCTATCCTTATGACTTCTCAAGGCATCCACTGGAAGAGAAAATGTTCTCCCCTACACCTGATGAGAAGGTAATATTTCTTTCAGATGGCTATATTGACTAGTACAGCTCCAGATATGGAACTACTTGGAAACAATCCTTTTATCGCTGAGTTGATGTGGATTTTGTGAATTCCTGACTTGGAACAATATCTCTAAATATGCCATGAAAGGGTGAATGTAATTCTGCAATCAAACACTCAGTGTTTGTCTAACATCATTCTCAGGCCTGGTTACACTTAAAATTTAGGTAAACCTATTCACATTGCCCGAATGTGAAAAATTCATTCCCCTGAGTGCCAGGGTTAAGCCGACTTAACCCCTGGTCTAGATGTGGTTTATCGATGGAAGAATTCTTCCACTGACCTAGCTACTGCTGCTTGGCAAGGTGAATTACCTACACTGAAGGAAAAACCTCTTCCATCGATATAGGATGTGTCTACATTAGGGCACTACAGAACCAGCTTTAGGCCCCATAGTGTGAACATGGCCCTAGTGAAATCAATGGGAGTTTATGCATTGGCTTCTAAGGGGCTAGAGATGTGCTAGTGCTGAGTGCTGCTATTGTCAGACTCAGGGGGAATAAAGAATAAGACTTGCAGAATTAAACTATTTGCAGATCTACTCATAGGCAAGTTTACTTCCTGTAGCCAAACCAATAAACGTAACATTTCAGTCACAACACATGAGGGCCTAACTGTCCACTGTCTTGCGCCTTCTAGAGTCACTTGCATATCTACAGTTCTGCTTTGGTAGCATATTACACCAACTTTGCATTGGTGTAAATAATTCCACCAAGTGTAGGGGAACAGAGAAACTGCCCCTTAATATTTAAGGAGTTAAAGGCCAATCTAACTCCCACTGGCTTTACAAGAACAGGTCCTGAACATACAGTTCTAATCTTCATTTAAACTAAAGGCAGTAAAGGATGCCAGAAGGGGGCAATATTGTAATAGTTATTCCAGGTTAAGATGAATTAGTGAATATTTGTCCTTCCAGTCCCCGGTTTGGATTATTCTTTATTTTGGGAGCTTTAAATATGCTGCACAATTTTCAGCCCTTTTCTCTACTTCTTTTTGATTTCCTAAAACTAGTCCTTGACACAAGTAATGAGAAGTTTTTGCTTTTATGTCAGAAATGCCTGGCAGTCTTAGCAAGCACCACTTTCTTTAGCAAACCAATGCTGCAAATAAACAAAGAAACCACTTTTCTTTAGTGTGATGCACAGATCCTTGTGTTGAGGAGTGCAGGACTGGGTTGATTCCTTATGCAGGCTGGGCACCAGAGATCTGCAGTTAGGAAACTGGTATTAAGTGTCTTGTTTTGAGCTGCATAAAGTCTGTTCGGATACTCAGCGATATACTTAGCAGGGGAAGCCACACGAAGTAGGGATGCTGAACATAGCATGTCACAAATAGGTTTACTGAATGGTAATGCAAACTACGGGACATTATGAAGAAGAGGGGGAAATCCATTCCTTATCTGGTAAGGAGAAGATGGTTTACAGCCAGTGAATTTAGGGGATTTTATTGGATTTTAATCTATGTTAAATCACTGATCTGTGGTAAAGATTTCTAATTTAGCACCCAGCTGCATGTTCTGCGAATCACTTTCAATCAAAGGTGAGCATAGCTAGCCTCAGAAAAGTCACTGGAGAACAGAAAAGAGCTGAGGTTTTAGTGACTGGAATTGTAAAATCACCATTCACTTGCTTTCTTTATCAGTGAGGCACTGCTTTGTGGAGTAAGGTACCATTACACATGAACAATGTTGTCACAGCCCTTTAAAAACGGTCAGGTGCTGAATGCCTCCTGCATAGGAACTGTTCTTTTTCAACTTCCAGTGATATCATGGGCCTCTAAGGGTATGTATACACAGCAGCTAGACATCCATGGCTGGCCTGTGCCAGCTGACTCAGGCTTGGGCTGTGGGGCTGTTTCACTGCTGTGTAGGTATCTGGGCTTGAGCTGAAACCTAGGCTCCGGACCCTGCGAGATGAGAGGGTTCCAGCGCTTGGACTCCAGCCTGAACCTGGAAGCCTACAGATTAATGAAACAGCCCCGCAGCCTGAGCCCTGTGAGTCAAGTCAGCTGGCACCAGCAGCTATGTTTTCCCTTGCTGTGTAGACATACCCTGAGCCCTTTGGAGGCTCAGGTCTAGGTCAAAATTACCCTCATATCCCTCTTTTGTGACTTGTTTTCAAAGAAGCAGCATCGGGCCTGTATTGACCAATACTTGCTGTAATGAAATATTTAAAACCCCCCTAAAATAAACAGTAACCTGTGACTTGATGTTTGTGAGCTTCCTTCTCCTCATATAACAGCTCTCCAGCTATGGGACTCCACAGACTGCACCAGAGATATTCCTGACTCCTGAATCACACTCAGGTGGTGGAAAGGAGAATCAGGCCCCTTTCTGTGTGAGGGACTCTGCACCTAGAGTCTCGTTTAAATCTAGGGCACCAAAGCAGTGTTCACTAGATCCACCATTGCTACAAGGACTGGAAAAATTAGCAAGTTAAAAGAGATGGCAGGCAGAAAAGTACATGTTTTGAAAGCCAATTTGAGAGCAATGTAAGCAGTATCCCTTTAAATGCCAGAGTTATAAAGCCACACCTGTTAAGTGACCTGCATTTAACTAATCTCCTCTGCAGCTGCTGTTGTCTGAGGACCTGCGTCCTGAAATATCGTTGCTCTGTTTTAGCTGCTGTTCTGTTAGCTGTAACCTCTGTTCTGACTGCTGACCTGGTGGACATCACCTGGGCAAAGAGGAAGAGGGCAAATTTGCATCCTTGGTTGCAGCAAAAAGTAAAGCACCACAGCACTGCTGAAGTTAAACTTGAAGGCTCAGGTTCTCCAGCCTGTTGAGTCATTTCTGGGCTGAACCAATGTGGCAAATGTACTTAAAACAGACTTAAATAGGCAGTGATACTCCCCCCATGTAAATATATTCTCTGGTGGCATTTTGGCCCCTATGTTACCTCTTCCTGATTCCACTGGTGTTGGGGATGTGGGACACTGCTGTACCTGGTTTATCTAGGGAGCTGCCAGATTAGCTTATTTCTCCTGAGGGCATTCTGTGCCAAAAAATTAAAAATTCTGTGCCAAAAAAATATTTTTTTGCACACTATTTTATAATTCTGCAAAATGTATTTGTCAAATAAATGTGGAGGCTCCAGCATGGCGTTGGTCAGTATAGGCTACTGGCTGCACAGAGGTGGGAGATCACTGTGCAGCTCCCACCCCGGGATACAGACTCAGCAGTGAGGCTGCACCCAACCCTGACACAGCACAAGGACCAGGCCTGCCCCAGAAACACCCCAGGGCCCTGCCCGTCCATGCCAGATGCACCAGGTGTGGGCAGGCAGGCTCAGCAAGGCAGGATCCAGGTGTGGAGGGGCTTGGTGTGGATTGAGAGGGTTCTGTGTGGGGCAATCTGAGTGCGGGCAGCTCAGTGGGGGATCCAGGTGTGAGGGGGATCTGGATGCACAGGGGCTTGTTGGGGGGTTCTGGGTGCAATGGTAATGAGACTCTGCAGGGGGGTCCAGGTGAAGGTGGTTGGGACTCAGCAGGAAGGGGTATGGGTGTGGGGGGGATAGAGCTCAGCACACAAGTCTGGGGAGGTTCAGTGGGGAGTCCAGATGCAGGGACAGTGTGGCTCAGTTGGGTGGGGATCCAAGTGCAGTTGATTGGGTCTTGGTGGAGTGGGGAGCCGGGTGTGGGTGGCTTGTTAGGGTGGTCCAGGTGCAGGGGGAGTGGGGCTCATTAGGGGGTTCTGGGTGAGGCTTGGTGAGAGGGTCTGGGTATGAAGGGATCAGGATATACAGGGGTTGGGCAGATGCGGAGCAGCTCTCCATACATAGATTCCTTCCCCTGCAGGTGAGGAGTGCAGGAAGAGGGGCATTGGAGGGGGGGGAAGAGTTTGTAGAGCTTCCTGTAACTGAGGGGAAAATCTGGGGGTGGATCTGACCAGGCCCTGGATGCCGTGCAGGAGAAGAGAAAGTCCCATCCTCCCCAGTCTAGCCGGGACCAGCAGCTGGGCCCAGTGCAGAGTAGAAGCCACCAGCAAGGCAGCCACCAGCCACTAGCAAGGCACTGTAGACAAGTCCTCAGGCACTTCTAAAAAATTTACCTCATATCTCCCATTGACATCAGTAGGAGCAGGACAGAGCCCATAACTCCCTTAGTAGAAGTTAGTAGGATCAGGATTGGATCCCAAACTATCCACAAATATTTTTTGTAAATGTACTTAATTATTAGCTATTTTCTTCCAACTGAGCCTTGAACTATGAAGGAGATTTAACTATCTGGGAAGATGCAAAGAGTGGCAACAAATCACAGTTAAGCTTGAGGGAAACTCAAAAACATTTTGTCTGAGATGTTGAAATGGGGGTAGTTTTTCATGTCCTGTAACTCAGAAACAATGTGATAGACTTTCTTCACATTTTACATGAATACTCATTTGTCTTCATTCAACAATTATCTCACTTGTCCCTTTGCCAACACTGATACGTGGTTAGCAAAAATACTAATAAATAACAAACTCAAACCCTTCACTCATTCAGTCTGGCCCCCAATGAGGTACCCAGGGTGAGTGTAAATGAGTGCAGCTGGGGCTCGACCCTCTCCAGGGGTAGAGGGGAGCCACACCGGCTCACTACACACCGGTGGATCCGGGAAATAGTTCGGCAGTCCTCGCGGCAACTGCCTGCTCCGCGGGGCAAGGAGGCTCAGGCCCTGGGGCAGGGCTGAGCAACAATACCCGTTAGGCCCTGGCCCTAGGTCAGGGCGGGGCAGCAAACACTGAGTCAGGAAGCTCAGGCCCTGGGGCAGGGCTGAGCTACAATAGCAGTTAAGGCCCTGGCCCTTGGTCAGGGCGGGGCAACAAACACTGAGTCAGTAGGCTCAGGCCCTTGGGCAGGGCTGAGCAGTAGTGATAGTCTTTGGCCTCCTTGGGCCAGGGAGAAGGGGGAGTCTGCCACCCAGGAGTTGGGTGGCGGGGGGGCGCAGGCCCTCCCACTCCACTGCGTCCCAGCCCGGGGCCCTAGCAGCGGCTAAGGATCCGTTGCTTAGTCAGTGGGGATCCTGGCCACAACACACTGACATAGGCTCCGGTAAGGCTGCGGCCAGACTGGGGTCAGCTGCCCCCGGGCTACTTCTGAACTCCCCCTCGGAGCTTACCTGGGTCCTGACGTCGGCCTCTGCAGGGTCCAGGAGCATAGGCTTGTCGCTGCCGGGGCTGGGTGGCAGGTCCGGCAACTCCTCTGGGTAGTCGGCCCAGGGTAGCTCCGGCGGTTCCTCCAGGTAGCAGGCGCGGGGAAGCTCCGGCGGTTCCTCCGGGTAGCAGATGCGGGGAAGCTCCGGCTGTTCCTCCGGGTAGCAGGCGCGGAGAAGCTCCGGCGGTTCCTCCGGGTAGCAGGCGCGGGGAAGCTCCGGCCAGTCTGGGCGGCTTCCCTGGGTCACAGGGGGTTCCCAGTCTCGAGCTCCCTGAGGGACGTCTGCTCGTTCCAGCTGCTGGGGCCTGACTGAGCTCTGAGGGCTGGCTTTTATAGTTCCAGGTCGCCGCCTGACCCTTTGAGGGGCGGGTTCAGAGCTCCGTAGCTCCGCCCACTCTGGCCTCCAGCTGGGCTCTTCCTCCTCTGGCCTGGAGGGGAGCCACACCGGCTCACTACAGTGAGATTTTCAGAAATGTTCAGTGTTCGCTTGACTCTGTTTCCATTAAAGGCAGTGGTAAAACTCTCTTTTCAATGGGTGAAGTCAGATCAGTGCTGAGAGCTTTTGAAAAGCCCACTCTGAACCTTGTGGATAACTATGTTACACTGAATACATTAAAAGTCCTTGTCTGGACCTCTGAGGTCCCACATTTTTCCAGAGATGATCTGTCACTTCAGTCCCTGCTTGGCTTTCTGTTTGCCAGTGATTGGAATGTTCTTGTTTTTTTGTCCCAAGCAATGATCTCTGAGCTGATAAACCAGGACAATTATCTTCTTCTGCCCTAGTCACTGTGAAACCCAATTCCTTTTAGTGGTTTAGTGGGCATAAGAAGGGCCATACTGGGTCAGACTAAAGATCCATCTAGCCCAGTATTCTGTTTTCTAACAGTGGCCAATGTCAGGTGCTTCAAAGGGAATGAACAGAACAGGTAATTATCAAGTGTATTCCCATAATACAAGAACTAGGGGCAACCAAATGAAATTAATAGGCAGCAGGTTTAAAACAAATAAAAGAAAATTCTTCTTCACACAGCATACAGTCAACCTGTGAAACTTCTTACCTGAGGAGGTTGTGAAGGCTAGGACTATAACAGCGTTTAAAACGGAACTGGATAAATTCATGGTGGTTAAGTCCATAAATGGCTGTTAGCCAGGATGGGTAAGGAATGGGGTCCCTAGCCTCTGTTTGTCAGAAGTTGAAGATGGATGGCAGCAGAGAGATCACTCCCTCTGGGACACCTGGCATTGGCCACTGTCAGTAGACAGGATACTGGGCTGGATGGACCTTTGGTCTGACCCAGTATGGCCGTTTTTATGTTCTTATGTAAGTCAACCATATCCTGTCGCCCATTTCCTGCCTGTGGCAAACAGAGGCTAGGGACAGGGTTCTGAAGTCTGCATTTCACCTGATTTGCCTGCTGTTCCCATTGTTTATTTCATTAAGGACGAGGATCCCTATATTCACAAAGGGACTTTAAGCATTGTAACGCCTGACTCCAAGGCACTCTGCCACCTAGTGGAATTCTCAGACTCATCTTAGGGGGTCAGAGGACACCTAATGGATTGGTCCCCACAGGCAAGGTAGGCAGAACTACCCCTAGCTTGAGACTCCTAATGAGATTCAGCTTGTGCTAGGGATCCCAGCAGCTCGTTAACTGGGGGGTAACAGCAGGACTTATGTGGCGTTGCACCTGTCTACTGGCAGGAACCGTCAGAGTTAGGTTGCACCTGAGCAGTCATTTTGAAAATGTCAGTGGTGCCTAAATGTTAGACTTGTGGACCTAAAGAGTCAGTTAGACACCTAAGTACCTTTGTGAATCAATCCCCAAGTTCTCACCCACAGGGCCATTTGACTTCCCCTCACTTAGCATGAAAGATCACAGAAAATGTCCCCTGTAAGCTGCAGGCTAACCTCTTCTTTCCTTGCTGCAGCCTGTCCTCTCCTTGCAGTCTCCCTCCAAGCTGCAGACGGGCTCTTGACACAGAAGTCACATGTACTCATAGACTTGCTGTCTCCACTTCTTAATCACTATGGCACATTTGCTCTTTATGGGCCTATAGCATTGGCTGAGTTCCCTCAAGCAGACTCTTCACCATCAGAATCTTCTACCTGGTCACACACACTGCTAAGTGTCTCTGTGTAACACTTTTCAGTCTCTGTTAGCGGCATTCGTGCAACCGAGTATTAATGACACTAAGCTAGAGCTGTTATAAACATTTTAGTTTGTGCCAGGAGAAATAAGGAGGCCTGTAACTTGCATTAGTTACCTCAAGTTACAGGCATTGTGGAAAAACTGTTTAGACCCCAGAGCATTTGGCACCTTTGATAAAGTGAAAACAAGGTACTATTGTTATTATTTATTCCTCAAATCACAGATGAGTAGAGACTAGGGTAAAAGTGGCTCCGTTATTTAGAATCCTTTGTCATTGTATTGCAGATAATAGATTTTTTTTTTGAAGCACCTTGGTGACTTAGGAGCATAGGTCTCAGAATTTGGACTCCTAGGTGACTCAGGAACTTCTGTCAATTTTATCTAAGAAGGATATCCTTCTATAGAGGTTCCCTCTGTGCACATAGGTCTAGAGGACACCATCTGGCGGGCAGGAACAGATTGTGCTGGAGTGGATCTCAGTGATGTGAAGATAAGTGGAAGAAGTGCTTACAGTTCACAGAAGAAGTAAATATTTTTCAAAATCCTTCATTTCAGATGTTCAGACTGCTGTCTAAAGCATATGCAGGTGCACATCCAATCATCTCAGACAAATCGGAAGCCCGTTGTGGTGGAAACTTTGTAAAAAGAGGAGGCATTATAAACGGTGCTCAGTGGTATAGCTTTACTGGAGGTAAATCTCTTTGCCATTATGTCATGTGAAGCAAAACCTGAGTAAGACTCTTAAGAGAGACAAGTAAGAGCCTGATCCAAGGCAAAGTGAACTCAATGGAAAGACTCATTAATTTCAGTGGGCTTTGAATCAGACCCTGCCCCCAGTGCACAAAAATGTCTTTAGAGGATTTAAATGGCAAAGTCTATATTCAAATAGAGCAGGCCAAATTCATCCCTGACATAGCTCCGGTGAAATCAATAGAGTTATGCATGGGATGAATTTGGCATTGTGTATTTATGAAATGCTGTTCTGGTGTTAAAATCTGAAATTTTCTAGCACATAGGAATGAAACATTAATGCCTCGACAGCAGCATGAATTTGGACTTCAGATCCATAATGCAGAATTTTATATATTCTACATTATGGATTTGAAGTGTGCTTAATCTGTATTGACTAAACTATAATTGATTATTAGTAGTAGGCATGATAAACAAAAATGTCACAACTGACATCCAATTCATGGGTGTTCAAGTTTCCAATACAATTTTATCATTAGCATTATTTGGTTTTTCAGGCTTGTTCTATTTTTGATACTTGAGTAAAATGTTCAAAAGCACCTATGTCCTATTTTCAAAAGTGATTTAGATTCCTAAGTGATTAATAACTTTTGAAAATGAGGTGCTTTTGAAAATTGTGCCTGTTATCTGTGATCAACATTTTAGTACATAATAATGTCATGACCTTTCCTATAGAGGCACAGGGTTCTCATGATGTTAGCTTCTCTTAGAGGTTTGCTGCCACCAAAAGGAACTGCTGACAGGGTATGGTACCTTTGCTAGATGGTATGATAATGAAGAAGATACCATAAGACAGCAAAGACATTTTCTTTATTCCCCAGTGCAAGAACAAGTCTCATTCTCTGACCACAGGCCTGGAAGTCAATTCCAGAGTTCTAAACCCAGCTCTGACCTTGATTTCCCTGTGACTGTGGGCAGTACCTTATGGTATAAAGCTGTTCATGCACTGCTCCCATTCCTCTGCCTTAGGCCTTGGCTACACTGGCGCTTTACAGCACTGCAGGTTTCTCTCTCAGGGGTGTGAAAAAACACACCCTTGAGCACAGCAAGTTACAGCTCTCTAAAGCGCCAGTGTAAACAATGCCCCAGCGCTGGGAGCGCGGCTCCCAGCGCTGTAAGCTAATCCCCACAGGGAGGTGGCGTACCTGCAGCGCTGAGAGAGCTCTCTCCCAGCACTGGTGCCACAACCACACTTGCACTTCAAAGCGCTGCCGTGGGAGTGCTTTGAAGTTGCAAGTGTTGCCATACCCTTAGCTTCTACAAATGTAAATGAGTTTTAATAATAATAGTGCTTACCCATCTCAAAGAGGTGTTGTGAGCATGAATTAGTTAACTGATGTTTAAAATAATGCTAGTAAAGCTCCAAAGATACCGAATACTGTGCATATGGTAGATGCAGTCATTCTGCACAACATATACATCCTTGTCCACAGGGCTGCATTTGGTAATCAACTAATTACAGCAACATAGTTCTAATTAAATGTGACATGGATTGTTCATAATCTTCCCTTTTCCCTTTCTATTAATTTAGGTATGGCAGATTTTAATTACCTTCACACAAACTGTTTTGAAATCACCGTGGAGCTGGGATGTGAAAAGTTTCCTTTGGAGGAGGAACTGTATTCAGCCTGGCATGAAAACAAAGAATCCCTTCTGACTTTTATGGAAATGGTAGAGTTCTACTTCTATATATATTCCTTTAGTGCTTGTGGCTTTTCTTCTGCATTCTTTGGTGGGATTCCATTGTTATTTTTTTCCCTGTTGAGGATGCTTATGACAGCATTTGATCTTCAGATATTCCCACACCAGTTTCTGTCCCTCAGTTTAGCTGTCTAAGAAAGTGGATATTATTTCCCTAACTCACATGTGGGTGGGTTGAAGATTGAGAGGTGCTTAAGTACAACACAAAACAGGACTGAAGAAATGTCTATAAATAGTTCGGGTGGGTTTATGAATCAACTCTTCAAAATCCAATACTAGAGACAGACCAACTCATTCAGAAAAATAAGACTCAACCTCTCGCTCAAAGAACTAAACCAAACTTAATTTAAATTTCCATAAAGTTTAGGTAATTTTTCACTTTTACATGCTTCTCCGATTCCATGTTTTTGGTCTGAAGTTCCACTATTCTGTAACAGAGACCTTTTAAGTGTTGTTTATGACCCATCTGGAACTAGGAAATCTTGAACAATTCATTGGAAATCCTGTTCCTATAATTTTTCAGCTCAGTTTCTGAACAAAAGCTGTTGGGATAAATGTCTGGACCCTGAACTTATGAAGGAACAACCAAACCAAATTTATGTAGGCTCACTCAGCAATAACAAATGCCTCACTAATAACAGGTAACTGATCACAGAGACTCAGGCAGACATCTTTCTCTCAGCCATTAGCAGATCAGCTTTCTGTCATGCCTTATATTGATAGACTATGTAGTAATTTAAAGTTGTTAGGAGTGTGTTAGCTTTTTTTATGGCCTTTTTAAGCAACCTCTTGCTACTTGTGGTAAGTATCATCATTCGATAAAGACTACAATCCAGACCACCAACCTCATTTCATTTTACAGTTGTCTGATGAAAATGAGTTTTAGTGGGTCCAAATGGGACTGGGTTAAATCCATATATATTGCACTTGAAGCCTTTAAGATGTAAAGATTTTTATAGTGTGAGATGCTGTAGAAGTCTATGCTGGAAAAGCCTTTTGAGCAAATGCAGGACAGTAAGCGAAAACTCTCTAGATAAGATTGACTGAATTACTCCTGATAAGGATTAAGTCTGCCATAAGCAATTCAAACTTTTCTCATTTTGATATTTACCAGATTATTTGGTGTGCGAATAAATCTACTTGGTTTAACTAGGAAAAGTTAAACATATATTTATATGTGCTAATTACGTGCTAATCCTTCTCATATTGAAAGCAGTTACAAAACTCCCATTGACTGTAATGATACATGATCAGGGCTGTATTCATGGAAACAAAATAAACCCAATAGCAATAAAGTAATTAAGGGCCCAATTCTGTCACTCTTACCTGCACTGCCTAGTAATTATCGAAGTCATGTCAGAAAAAGATGTCAGAAATGGGACTTAAAACAGAATCTGTCCTAAATCCAGCAAAGCAAAGTTGAAATAGAATTGCTGCATTATGGGGCAGATTCTCTTTTTTCCTTGTACCCTGCACAGAGAATGTGCAGCTCCTCAGAAAGTGAAATTCTGTCCTTCTGATTTGAAAGTGTTTTCCATTCACTTTGCATGAGTGTTAATGATGAGGGTGCAAATTAGTGGAGAGAAAGGCTCACTATTTTTAACACTTCATGCTGATTTAAGATTTTTCCATATTTTGATGCTGCAGGATGACTGGAAAGAAAACTGCACCAATCTGCTATAATAATTCTTAAGGGACAGATTCTGGTTCCTTCTGTTCAATAGTACCTCACACTTTGAGCAGTCCCATTCAAATAAATTAAACTATGGAAAGGGTAAGGTAGTGCTCAACATGAGTAGGAACAGCAGAATCTGGTCCTAAATAAATGTTGTAATTAGAACAGGTCAACATTTCTAGATTAAAAAAACTTTTCATCCAAAAAATGGCCTTTTTAAAAAATTGTATATGTTAATGATTTTTTTAAAATTTCCATTTTTTAATTCCACTGGGGGGAATAATCATCTTGTTTTCATTGTTTATTAGTTTTTCATGCTTTTCTAGGTTTTTCTGGGGCAAAATGAGTGGTGGGGGGGGGAAAGAGGAAAGGAGAAACAATGAAGGGGAAAGGAAAAGAGGAGAAAAAGGAGTAGAAAATAGGAAGCCTACAAAACTCAGAAAAATGAAAAAATTCAGAAAAAGAATTTTGAAACTGAATTTTTTCAATAAATGTTTGTGAAAATTTCTAATAAATAAAAAACTGTCCATTTGTGGAACCTGCAGAACAAAAATGACTAAAATGCTAAAAAAAATATTTTTTTCCCCATTTTTTGACCATCTCAGATTGTTATGAACTGGCAATTTTGTATCTGCACCTTTGCTCTCTTGTACATGGAATTAAAACTAGTCTGATGTATGTCACCAGCTTAGTCTTGCTAGGAGATAGGGGTATTTCCTTTTAGCTCAAGCAGTAGGATCCTGCACTTTTAGAGGTGGAGAATCAGGGCAAGTCTACATTATGGGGGAAAGCTGATCTAAGCTACACAATTTGAGTTACGTTAGTAGTGTGACTCAAATTGATGTAGCTTAAATCTATTTACTGCGGGGTCCACACTATGCTATGTCGACACAAGACGCTCTCCCGTTGACTGCCCTTACTATTCTTGTTCCAGTGGAGTATCACAGTTGATGGGAAAGCGATCTGAGGTCGATTTAGCAGGTCTTCACTCGACCCACTAAATTGACCCGCGGTGGATTGATTGCTGCAACGTTAATCCACTGGTAAGTGGAGACAAGCCCTCAGAATCCTATACCCATTATTACCATGACATTCTGAGTGGCCATGTTGTTCAGCACAATGACAACCCTGAAGTCCAAGTTTGCTGCTCTAGTGTCTCTCTCTTTCTCTCTCTCTTTCTCTATATAAAATATAAATATTCATATCAGGTTTTTTTATTGATCTCTGTCATTGTTCTAGTATCTCCATCACTGTTCTCTCTGACAGGGAGATTTTAACATAGTAATAATGCATGTCTGCCTCACAAGATTGCTGAGGGGTTCAGTTAATTAATGCACAGTTTACAGCACTTTGGGATCCTTGAATATGAGGTACTATATAACTGAAAAATATTTGCTTGTTTATTTTTATTGCAACAAGTTTTAATGCCTCTGATTTTCTTATGCAAATATTATTCATAGCAGTGAGCTGAATTAATTGGTTGCACCGTCATGATGGCAGCATGCTGTTTGACTGTTAGTTATTAGTTATATAGTTATTCTATATATCCTTTAATGCTGCATTTTTCCTTGTAGTAAATTCAATTAGTAGATTAGAGGGTCAGATCCTCCCCTTGTGTAAACTGGCCTCATTTACTCAATAGTTTATGAAAGTGTGTTTTTCCTTTACATAGGGAGTATCAGGTCACTTTTAAAAACTTTAACTCTAAATTTCTTTTCTGTGTTGAGTTTAAGTCATAAATTTTAAAATATTAGTTGAATATAATGGTCATAGGATCATGCACCCATGATCTATATACAGGTGGAACCCTCCATGCATAGATCATATTCCACCATCATCAAAAGGGGGTGATTTGCTTCCACATCTCCTTTTGCCCTCAGGCCCCATAGAAAGTTGCTTGTAGGTTGGAGATCCTTGAGTGGGAGAGTGATCTGAGATTGTACACAGGCCTCTAAGTTGTTGCCCTAAAAGGCAAACCACCCTTCTCAATTAGAAGGATGGTGACTCATTTTGAGGAGAATCTCATGAGGATTGCTTCCTATCACAACCAGGACATGGGCAGTCAGATCTAATGGTCAGAGCAGGAGTCAGGCCACATCAGGTACTAGAAGGCCAGAGTCCAAGGCAGGTCAGAGGGCAAACCAAGAGTCAGGCATCTGTGGACATGCAGAATCAGAAGTCAGAATCTGGGGTCTCTTGAACACAGGGTCTGAAGCAGAGACAGGCAGGCAGTCTGTGTTATTGCTCAGACAGCTTCCTGTCATGGCTTCCTGGCTTAAGTACTAGTGACAGCCAATCAGTGGTCTGCAAGGAACTGCCACTCAGCTCCTGCTGGGCAGTACTTCCTGCGGAGCCCAGCCTCACAAGGTCGTCCTGCAAGAGCCTAGCCTATTCTTTTGTGTTGATGTGGAGGTGGCAGCAACTCAGTATCCCTTGCAGATTCTTACACTTCCTCTTCCTGTAGGTTTTCTTGCAGGAAAAGATGAGCAGGCACAAAAATATGACCATTTGGTGTAACTTGTCCTTTCCTTGTTAGGTGCACCGTGGGATAAAGGGTATTGTGTCTGATACATTTGGTAACCCAATAAAAAATGCCCGAATTTCAGTCAAAGGGATCCGACATGATGTTATCACAGGTAATGTTATTTTGGTTGGATCTTTCTCATATGATAATAATGGTATGTACTATGAGCGAAAAACAGTAGTCCTCACTAAGGCAAAAGTTCTATTACATTCAATGGCCATTTTGCCTGAAGAGAATTGCAGGATTTGGCTGTGTGACTTTACCTAGAATTATGAGAAAAAACCATAGGTCAAAATCTACCTCTTCCCCCACACCACTATTATCAGTGCCAATGAAGTTGCATGAGTGTAACTGAGTGCAAAATTTTTCACAGAATTTTTTGCAGAATCTCTCTAATTTCATATTAAATTTCTTGGTAGGCTAAGTAAACTGAAATTTTCTTCAGAAAGAGCAATATTTTGGTCTCTGTGCACAGGTGAATAGTATGTTATAAATAGATCTGAATGATTGATTGTATGTAGGTCAGAGGCAAAAAGAGTGGAATACTGAGTTACACATTATGTTCATTGTATTAACTAATCAATAACATACATAACTGTCAATTTTCACCTGTTGTAAAGCTCTGAGCATTTAGGTCTCAGTCTTGCTCCACTGAAATCAATGGGAATTTTGCTATTGATTTCAATGGGAATAGGATTAGACCCCAGAAGTACATTGTGTCACATGTGGGGTAAAATTTTGCTCTGGTGGTGGCTTTATAGCAGTGCGGAAAGCCAGAGTGGCTTATAATGTAGTGAATACTGCACTACTTTGAGTAAACCTAAAAATTAGACTGGAGATGGTGCAAATTTTTGAAGCTGAAATTGGGGCATGATTTAGGGCAGACATGGGCAAACTACGGCCCGCCAACCGCATCCAGCCTGCGGAACTGTGCTGCCCAGCCCGAGCTCCCAGCTGGGGAGCCTGTCCGGCCTGCCCTGCTGTCTTCCCCCTCCCCCCGCAGCCATGCCGTCGCACGGGCTGCACTCTGGCCTGCCGCTCCCACTGGGCAGCATGGGGAGCACAGCTGGCTCTGGCCGGGTGTCGTGGCTGCAAGCTCCTGCTGCTGGTAAGGGGGCGGGGAGCAGGGGGGTTGGGTAAGGGAACAGGGGTTCCTGGGAGGCAGTCAGGGAGGATGGGGTGAAGGTTCGGGGGGGCAGTCAGGGGATGGGGAACAGGGAGGGTTGGGGGTGGGAGTCCCAGGGGGCCTGTCTGGGGGTGGGAATGTGGATAGGGATTGAGAGGGCAGTCGGGGACAGGTAGCAGGCATTGTTGGATAAGGGGATGGGATCCCGGAGGGGCAGTTAGGGGTGGGGAGTCCCAGGAGGTGGTGGTCAGGGGACGAGGAGCAGAGGGCTGTTGGATAGGGGCTGGGAGTCCCAGGGGGGGCCTATCAGGGAGTGAGGGTGCGGATAGGGGTCGGGGCAGTCAGGGAACAGGGAGCAGGGGGGTTGGATAGTGGTTGGGGGTCCCGGGAGGGGGTGGTTAGGGGACAAGGAGCTGGGGGGGGTTGGATGGGTTGGGGGTTCTGAGGGGGAAAGTCAGGTGGTGGGAAGTGGGAGGGGGCGGATAGGGGGCAGGGGCCAGGCTGTTTGGGGAGGCACAGCCTTCCCTACCAGGCCCTCCATACAATTGCGCAACCCTAACATGGCTGTTGGGCCAACAAGTTTGCCCACCCCTGATTTAGGGCCTTTTCCAAACCTCATTCTAGATAACGACTTCCCATTAACATCAATGGGCTATGAATAAGGCCCTTAAAGAATTAACCAACAAATATTGTGCCCATATGAAGGGAAAAGGAGTGTTAAGTTTCATTTCAGAATGGACAAGAGTTTGTACAGCTGAAATTTCATAGTGACCAGGCTTTAGTTAAGAGAGAATATGCCCAACAGTTGCAAAGCCAAAATATTCAAAATGAAGGCAGGGATGCTGGAACAATTTGTAGAGAGGGGATGCTGGGAGCCATCGAACTAGACTATAAACTCTGTAAATAATGGAAACCACTTCAAGCCAGGAGGTGCCCCAGCACCTCTAGTTCCAGCACCTATGAATGAAGGAAATTATGATTGCCAGGAGCTGAATGCCTCTGATTTTTTCCTCTCTTTCTCCTCCTCTTCCTTTATTTTCATCTTAAAACACCAAAACAGATAGACATTGAAATTCTATGAAAAAATAGCATTAATACAATGTTCACTGAGCTGATAAACATAAAAAAAATCCAGGAACTATAAAGTTATGCATAAATGTTCGTTGTTTGCACTGCCTCCTTCTGCACATGCATTAAAACACAGGCCTGATCCTCAGCTGGAGGAAATTGCTATAGTTCCACTGAAGTCAATGGCCCACCAACTTGCAGGATTTCAAGGTAGTCATCTCATGGGACATTTTCACCTCAGCATCAGAGACAAACTGTTTACACCAGCTGAGGATCTGGCCCCATGTCTCATGTGTATTATATATTACAAATAGGAATTTCTTATGCTCTTGGACATACAATATATCTATGTATTGGGCTTGAGTCTTATTTCACTTACATCATCTACAGACAGGTGTAAATCCATTGACTTCACTGGAGCTATTTCGTATACATACCATTGCAAGCAAAAACAGAATCAGGCACCATTTTTGTTTGCCGTGGTGTACTACTGTGTAATACATACACTGCATCTATCATGATATTAATACAATTCACAAGATCGGAAATATAGTTATTTCTAAGGGCCATATTTTTAATTCTCAACAGCTCCCACTCTGACACTTGCAGCCTGATTTTTAAAAGAGGGGAAGACCCAGTGTGCTGAGCTCTTTTCAAAATCTGCCCTTATATGTCCAATGCTTATCTGTGTATAGATGTGTTTATGCATGTATGCCGCTGGACAAAGGACTGAGATTCCTGTTTTCTTTAGCTGCTGATGGAGACTATTGGAGACTCCTGCCTCCAGGAAGATACATAATCAGTGCTCATGCTATCGGATACAGCAGGGTGATGAAGAGGGTCACTCTGCCTGCCAGGATGAAAAGAGCTGGGAGGGTAAATTTTGTCCTTCGATCTCTAGATACAAAGCCTAAAAATTTTCTCCTAGGACCCATGGAAAACATATATGAGCAGTACGACCCATTGGAACTTTTTGATCCTCATGCCCAACATGCACAGTCTGAACCAAGAGAAGGAAGAAGGCAGCCTACACGGCACAATGAGAAGCCTTGGTGGTGGTCTTACTTCAGCTCTCTAGGCCAACATAAGCCACTGTGGTTGCTTAAACAGCGTTAAGTCAGATCATTGTTTTGCTCGCCTTATTATGACACTGTTTCATCAAAATCCTAATACCCTGATTGCTAATGGCAATATTTAAATCTGTTTAATTTGGAAATACAGTGTTAACTCAATATCAATTTCTGTAATTCTTTTTTTCTCTCTTTTCATAGAATTGACTATATTCAAGTACTTTTATATATTAAAAAAACAGTATGCATTTGTTCAAAGGCCGGGTTCTATTCAGTTTCCTAGTAATGTGCTTTCTTTATGCCCATGCAGTTAATCATCAGATTTATTATTTATTAGATTCTAAAGTACCTGCAGAGGAATCTTCCTGATCTTTTAATGCATTTTCATACATGTCTTATCACATTAATTATTGCAAACTGAAAACAACCTTTAGGAAAATTTGGAAAAGCCTGTTCTTCTTTATACATTATTTCTGCATACTAAGTTTACTACATTAAATCTTCCAATATAAATTAAAATGATTTTAGAGAAAAAAAATCTTCATTTGATCTCTGGATTACTTTTTGGAAAAGACTCACTAGAAATGAGAAATATGGAAAGAAGAAATCTGTGTTTCTGAATTAGGAACATTTACAGTAGGATGAGTTACTTGTGAAAGAGACATTTCTTAATAAAGAAACCTATTGAACAAAGTCACATTTTCCCAAATTCTATTTGAGAAATTCTCATTCAGTTTCCATCTGGTAATGCTTGAAAAGGACCCATACAATTTTATAAAAGTGATAAAGGCCAGATTGTGATATTCTCCCATGTGTTGTCTAGTGCTTTACATCGTGAGTAGATAACTGAAGTAAATGGGAATACTTGGAGAGTATGGTACTATTCATGGGAGTCAGAGTATTTGACCCTATTATAGTTTTAATATTAAAGGTATATTTGTATTTCTGAAAACATTTGTTAGTAAAAAGTACTAGGAGGTGAAAACTAAATGGCCTAATTCATGAGAGAACTAGCTTAAAATGTGACATATGTCATACCAGGGTAATCAATGACTTAATTGTAGAAGTGTGCCTAGATTCAACATATTTGTTAATGGAACTTAGTAAACATCAAAGAAATCCACAAGATCATCAGATAAAACTTCTGTTCAAGAGAGTCACAAGAAAAGCTGGGTGAATACTGGGTTTATAAGACATGCTGATGTAAGTATTTTATTTGGAACCATGAAAAATATCTTTAATTTGGATGAAACGAGGAGGTCCTGACCTTCAGCACGCATGAACTGGTGTCAGGGGAACTACATCAATTCAGACCATGTGCAGATCTGCCCCAATATCATGGTTTCTGAAAAAGCTGATTGTTTGGAGTTGTTATATTTCATGCAGATACTGCTCTATTAACTGGATTCAAGATCACCTTGTCATCTCTAAACCCTGGTTTCCTCATCTCTATCAATGGTGCCTAGGCTGTATCTTTCATGATGGATGGTATGTGCACACACATCTCATGCCTTGGTTACCTGAGACACAGAGAGATGCTTTCATAGCTCCAATCCTGCATACCTTTACTCACCTGAGTAATCCAATTGACATTATTGAGTCATCTGCTCACGTGCGTAAAGTTACTCATGTGCTTAAGTGTTCACAGGATCGGAGTCTAAGATAGAAGGAAAGAACACAACTTTATAGTGTTAACAACAAAGAACATTTTGACTTGTGCACAGGGTGAACTTTGTAGCACACTGCAGTCCATATAAATCACTGTTATTTGCCCATGATTAGCTAAGAGATAGAGATGAATCATTGAAACATAAATTTAACAAAACTAAGCAAACAAAAGATTCTATCTCCAAACTAAAAATGCTCTCTTGTCTCCCTATAGTGGACAAAAAAATTGTCTCCCATTACAACTGAGTATTTACTAAAATAGAGTTTTCAAAGCCACTGTCCTATTGAGTGGTAGAATTGACAAACTCAGAACTTATGCAGAACTACATACTGTTAGCTGCTCACTTTCTCTATGACAGTTTCCCTTATATGCTATTTTAATATTCTCCAAAATCTCACAGAGCTAATTAGACCTTTTGCAAGCTCTCACAGAAAACCTGAAAGCAGTATGACCATGTCACAAAATCCACTTCCTTCCCTAAATCCTCCCCTGAAATGGCAAACAGCAGGAAAAAATGTAACAAGATAAATTGACAGGAAATATTGCAAAGAAGCTTTTCTTGTGAGTGAGATTTCAAAGGTTTCCTAATTTGAATTAGGTGTGAAATAGAGCAAGGATAACCTTCTCTGTGCTATATCTGTCCAGACCACATCAGGAGTTGGACTGAAGTTCTAATGGGTTTCATGACCGGTAGTCCAGATACTGGGGTTGGGTTATGGCACACCAGCGGGAAACAACAGATAGAATCTTGGAAATGAAGCCTGAACCTCCCTGAATTCCTAAGTTATTTCATTCTCCAGAAGATAAACAGTTCACTTTTCAGTTATAACAATTTTCTGGGGAAAACATAATTTTCAATTTTTTTAAAATATTTTTTTAAAATCAAGAAGAATAGACATGCCTTGTTGAGAATGCAATAGCTTCCACATTAAATAAACAAGCACAAAAAGGATTTTCTTTTAGGACCACAAATAAAGAGAATAGTCAATAACCCTAAAATCTGTGAATTTTCCCATTTTTTTCCTAACAATTACAAGTGGACATGTTGTAAGTAGCAGGCTTAAATGTAGTGCTGAGGGGCCATCAAATTCACTTATTGAGCAAGCTGACGAATTGTTTCAGAGCATTACCAGTTAGACGTTAAAAATGATTGTAGTCCCTAGAATTGGGATCTTAATCTCATCTATAAAGTGGGAGTAATGATATTTCCCACCCTGGGTCTATCTTATCTATTTAGTGTGTAAACTCCATGGGGCAGGGATTGTCTCTTATTATGACTGTGTCTACACTGTGGGCTAGGGGTATGATTACTGAGTACATAGCCACCAGTTTTCAGACAGGTTTGTATTTGGCACACCTCAGCCATGCTTCTGCTCCCACAACCTGTGCTACTGCGGCTATGCTGCTATTTATACTCGTGCTAGCTTGATGAGAACTAGCACAAATATGTGTACAGGAGCAGGGGAATCATGTCCCTAGCTTGAGTGTAGACCTAGCCTATGTGTATGTAGTGCTCAGCCTTTGGGGCGTCTCAGGCACTACTATAATAAATGCATGAGAACGGACACTATGAAAAACAACCTCATGCCCTGATTCAGGAAGGCCCTTATATGTGTGTTTAACTTCAAGTGCATGCTAAATTTCCAGTGGAATTGGAATTAAAGTTAAGTACATGCTTATCTGCTTTTCTGAACAGGAATGGATTTACAAAGGTGTTTAAGTGCTTTGATGAATTGGGGGCCTCATGCAGCTCAAAGGTTTAGGAACCCAGAAAAGAAATTCAGAACAATGAGAGTTACCTGACAGCCTTCATTTAGACTTGGCTAATCTCTTTTTCAGAATGTCAGAACTACTTTGGAGTGTGACATGTCCCCCAGAGGGACTATACTATCAGTCTAAACTCCACACCCAAACATAGCTCATCTTATATGTGAATTACAGCACATGCTAGTGAGACGTCTTTTCCTTCTAAGTCAAAGCCTATGGTTTTTTCAATTACCTTCCAACCACATATTGAACATTATTGACCTATGTTTTTGTAGCATCTTCCTTAATAATTAATTTCCCAGTCTCCATTGTTACCTTTGTTCATTTCAAGCAGGATGCCATGCACAAAGCTTGTTTCATTAACAAGCATTTGGAACTGCTAATGGTCTAGGGAACACTCTTCAGAGAGCTTCAGCATTAATATGCCGGTGCAGAAACTCCGCAATGGATGCATGGTATACAGATGTAATTAACAGCCTTTAAAAAGGTGAAGAACAGGGAGAAGTGTTTGCTAATGTTATATTTGAAGTTTCTCTTTAAATTATACTGTAGAGATAATTCAGAATAAGCAAAAATGCCAAAGGAAAAGGAAAATTAATTTCTACTTTACAAGAATTGTGAAAACTCCTATTATTCTAAAGAAACTCTGAGTCAGATTATATTTGTCCCTTGCACCAATGTGATGGGGGAAGGCAGGCACAAATGCTTTCTTTTGTCCTCCCTGTGCAGGAGGTGGCCATAGTTATGGTCCCTGCAGTCTCCCAAAGGATTCTCTTGCTTTTCCAAAGAGCGAAGGAGAAGAAAATGTTTCAAGCTGGGCATCCAAAAATGGAGGCACCCAAAATCATTAGCTACTTTTGATTGACCACTTCTCTTTGAATATAATATATAATGTTTATATTTGCATAGCTCTCCTAATTTTCACATCTATCTACTATGCTTCCATCGCACAGGTGAACTGGGCGGCTTTCAAACGACCTCTCCATTTGCATGCTGATAAAGTCCTATGAAGTAGCTGTTGAAGTGGACAGGTTTTTAGCAGCTCAGCAAGCCAATTCCTTTTCCCAGAAGCAATCATTTGCTAGGATCTTAATTTAATTTTTTTTTTAAATAATTGCTTTAAATGGCAGTGAAGACAACCTTCAAAATATGAGCAGAATGTAAACTGATCCAATGATGGCTGCAAACAGACTGAAATAATATCTCTAAGAGGTGGGCATTGTCCTTATTCATCTCAGTGGGTTAACCCCAGAATCCAGGTGAAGCTACTCTAAATGTCACCATTAACTCTTTCATGTTGCATGGATGAAAGAAGAGGGATGATTGTATTATTAAGATCTGCACAGTATACTGTGAATTGGTGTCACATTTTGGTGTCATGAGTGAGCCAAATTGGTTTGTGTGCAGAGCTTGGGAGAACATAGTAACTGGAGATATACCCATCTCCTAGAACTGGAAGGGACCTTGAAAGGTCATCACATCTAGCCCCCTGCCTTCACTAGCAGGACCAAGTACTGATTTTTGCTCCAGATACCTAAGTGGCCCCCTCAAGGATTGAACTCACAACCCTGCATTTAGCAAGCCAATGCTCAAACCTCTGAGCTATCCCTCCTCCACTCTCATCACTTTCCGCTCCAATTCTGACTTTTTCCTCAAACTTTTAGTAGTACGAAAGACCAGTTATTAGAAATGTATGTGGAACTGTTTGAACAGGGAAACAACATTTTGAAATGAAGAAAATTTGTTACATTATTGATATTACTCTGGGCACTCATCACTGCTCATCACTCATCACTGAAAACATGAATTACTGAAGGGGATGTAACATAACTATAGTATATATTTGAAAGGCAACTGTAATTATATATATGGGCCTTCCCTTCTTTGAAGTTAAGTCTTAATCAGCATGTTTGTATTTGATATATGTATTTAACTCAGAGAGGTTAAGGCCCTGTGCAATGCCACCTGCAGTGACTCAAAAGCTTGAATAGCTGCCTCAAGGCAGACTGTTAGGAACCAGAGCACAAACCCCAAATTGGTTGTGAGTTCTATACCTAGATTTCACCAAATGAATTACCGAGTGAAAATGCCTCATGCACTATAACAGTCTTAACATGGAGTCACAGACAGTCCCCTTTGGTACTCTGCTCTATCTCACTCCAGAGGTGAGTGCACTTTTGTGATAGATGGTCCGTTACACCAAGACACACAGCAATATTCAGGTTACCACCAGTCCCAAAGGACCAGTCATTTACCTCAGGTCAATTTGCATCTTAGATTCTATACCAAAGACAATACTAAAAAAATAAATGAGTTATTTACAAGATGAAAGCAGGTTATACACACACACACAAGATTTACAGTTTTATGTTTCAAAAGGTAACAGAAGCTTCTATAATAAGCACGCTCTATATGTCCTTTAGGGGACTAACCCAGGCTAAGCAGCTGGGGATCTCTCTCTTATGGCTAGAAACACTTTGCCCCCCAGCTCCAAGCAGCAGAGATGAGTTTCTTCTTGTTAGGGGTTTTATTCCCCTCCTGCCACATGCTCTGAGCTGCAAGCTCAGGTGATGGGAAGAGTCCACTTGCATGATTCATCTTCACAGGGAGGAGGGCAGAATAAAAAAAGGCTTTTGTCCTCTTGTTGACAGTAGATAGGACATTCCAGTTGTAACATCCCACAATAGTCCATCTGGTATTGATGGCCATTTCCTTTTGGGAAGGGCATAAAACTTTCTGTTGAAGATCAGCCCTTCACACTAGTTAATACAGTCACAGAGGTTTACAATACAACCGCTCAAATATTATCTTGCAGTATGGGATACAGATGTTATCTAAGTGGGATTAATGCAGGGGTAGGCAACCTATGGCACATGTGCCAAAGGTGGCACATGAGCTGATTTTCAGTGGCACTCACACTGCCCGGGTCCTGGCCAACCATCCGGGTGCCGGGGGGGGCTCTGCATTTTCATTTAATTTTAAATCAAGCTTCTTAAATGTTTCATAACCTTATTTACTTATATACAACAGTAGTTTAGTTATATATTATAGACATAGAAAGAGACCTTCTAAAAACGTTAAAATGTATTACTGACACGCAAAATCTTAAATTAGAGTGAATAAATGAAGACTCGGCACACCACTTCTGAAAGGTTGCCAATCCCTGGATTTATGCATGCAGCAACTCACAAATATTCAATAGAGTTTTAACAGTAAACACATTCTTCTAATTCTAATACCCATTTAACACTATTAACACACAGGTGAGCTAGATTGATTCCAGCTATGTAGTTGTCAGTGTTCATTTCAGACATGGAGACCTAATAATGAGCTGGCAGCTGGCCTGCCAGTGTCACACACTGAAACTACTCCCACTGATTTGTGGGAATCCTTCCAATGAATTGTCCAGTGACAAGGCTAAATGACTTGTTGAAGCCATACATATGAAGTAAGTGTTAGAGCCCAGATTAGAATTTGGGAGCTTCTGGATTCCGTTCCCATGCTCAGTTCACTATATGAAGTCTGAGCTGGGGGCTAACTTAGCTACACTAAATCAGGAAAAAGATCTTGGAGTCATCGTGGATAGTTCTCTGAAGATGTCCATGCAGTGTGCACAGGCAGTCAAAAAAGCAAACAAGATGTTAGGAATCATAAAAAAGGGGATAGAGAATAAGAAGGAGAATATAGTATTGCCCTTTTATAAATTGGTGGTCCGCCCACATCTTGAATACTGAGTACATCTCAAAAAAGATATGCTGGCACTAGAAGAGGTTCAGAGAAGGGCAACTAAAATAATTAGGGGTTTGGAATAGGTCCCATATGAGGAGAGATTAAAGAGGCTAGGACTTTTCAGCTTGGAAAAGAGGAGACTAAGGGGGGATATAGGTATATAAAATCATGAGAGATGTGAAGAAAGTGGATAAGGAAAAATTAATTACTTATTCCCATAATACAAAAACTAGGGATCACCAAATGAAATTGATAAGCAGCAGGTTCAAAACAAATAAAAGGAAGTTCTTCACACAGCGCAGAGTCAACTTGTGGAACTCCTTACCTGAGGAGGTTGTGAAGGCTAGGACTATAACAGTGTTTAAAAGATAACTGGATAAATTCATGGTGGTTAAATCCATTAATGGCTATTAGCCAGGATGGGGTAAGGAATGGTGTCCCTAGCCTCTGTTTGTCAGAGGGTGGAGATGGATGGCAGGAGAGAGATCGCTTGATCATTACCTGTTAGGTTCACTCCCTCTGGGGCATCTGGCATTGGTCACTGTCAGTAGCTGAATACTGGGCTGGATGGACCTTTGGTCTGACCCAGTACGGCCGTTCTTATGTTCTTATGAGTTTCTATTCTAACTTATTGGATGAAATCCTTGCCGCATTGAAGTAAATAGCGAAACACCTGGGATTTCATCCATTACGTATGTCCATCAATGATTTTGTTTAATCAGTGATTGGGGATCCCTCGATTCGAGGATGATCTCTACCACAGATTTACCTATGGGTCCTGAAATGACTCAGGAGCCCAATCCTGGAACTGCAAATCCACCTGCAGTAGGTACAAACATTTTGTGGCAGGCCAGCGGCATGTTGGGAGAAAGTTATTTATTTTTCCTTCCTCCTCTTCCTCTTTTCAGCTTGGAGAGCAAGGCGCTTCTCATCGAAGCAGGCCACTGCCTGATGGAAGCTATGGTGCCATTGGGGTCAGTTGGTGGCTTGCTCTTCCCTGCTTGCAATGTCCAAATCCGTTTTCTTTAGATATACTTTCAGTGTGTCTTTGTAGCGTTTCCTCTGACCACCATGGGATCTCTGACCAGAGGTGAGCTGAGAGTAGAGGACTTGTTTTGGGAGGCAAGAGTCTGGCATCCACACACAATGCCCAGCCCAGCAAAGTTGGTGCAGTAGGATCATTGCTTCAATGTCTAATCAGTAACCAACTGATAACTGATTCGTTAGCTAATACAACCCCATAGTTACCCTTCTGCTTATCTCCATTCTGCTTCATAAAGAAAAGACGTAATTAGCCAGGTGCAACCAATTCTTACTGAGACTGATGCCCAAATGTTCTTAACAATATTAAATTTATGTCCAATAACAGTAATTACATTTAAGGCCACATAAAAATGATGATTTATATTCCAACAAAACATATAACAGTGACTGCAGATGACACCAATAATATATGGTTAATGAGGACATGACTGATAAAATCTACATAAGCTAGAGTAATAAAAAATGACTTCAGTACTCACTGTTTGCTTTATTCATCTTTAACTGGAAATAAAGATAACTTTTGTCAGCAGAAGATAAAACTGCATAGATAAAAATCACAATCAAATTTACACAGTAAATAGCAAACCTCAAAGCTAAAACAAAGACCATGCACTATCACTGATATGCTGATAGAAGGTCGCTGCAATGATATTACAGCAAAATGTATATTTACTTTTAAAGTGTCTGGTATTCAAATGAATGTTCCTAAGTCACATTCTGGTTGGCTCAATCACCTTTTGTCTCACACATTCAAAACCTAGTTGACGAATAAAATCCATAAAATCTGATTGTAAAGGTGAAACCTTCAATCTATTGCAGGAGTAAATTGCTAATAAATAGAATTGAACACACACAAAGAAAGAAACTCAGGGGGCACATATAGTCTATGAATATAATGGAGAAAAAAAAGTCTTTTTAAAATCATGAGCTAATTATTAAAGGACTAGATCATGCAGCCATTACTCACTATGGAGAACACTTACACTCTCAAGTAGCCCAAGGTGAGTAAAGGATACCCAATCTAGCCCTAAATAAATTGTACCATACAGGAGAACTGAAGATACTGTGACTGAGGTCTTGTCTATACTAGAAAATTTTGCCACTTTTAATATACCAGTAAAATTAAAGCATACAAGCCTCCATGTCTGGAGGCAGTTCTATCAGTGCAAAGGCACTTTATATCAGTATAGCTATTCCCATACTGGAAGAGGACTAACATTCCAGTATAAATCATCTTTATACTGAGGGCTCATCTACACTTCCTACTAAATTGGCACTGCTGTGATCGATGCTGAGGTGTCAATTTAGTGGGTCTGGTGAAGACAAACTAAGTAGATGGCAGAGCGCTGTCTGGTTGATGTGTGTACTCCACCTCCCCAAGAGGTGGAAGCGCGGTGTAGACACGGCTGTCAGTTGACCTAAATTATGTCGACTTCTGTTATCTAACTTATGTAACTGAAGTAGTGTAACTTAGGTTGAATTGGCTCATTAGCACTGACTCCCCACTTGGTAAGGCAACTCCCATCTTTTGATGTCCTGTGTATTTATACCTGCCTACTGTATTTTCCACTCCATGCATCTGATGAAGTGGGTTTTAGCCCATGAAAGCTTGTGCCCAAATAAATTTGTTAGTCTCTAAGGTGCCACAAGGACTCGCCATTGTTTTTGCTGATACAGACTAACACGGCTAGCACTCTGAAAGCGTTCAACATATGTACTCAGAGGCAAGGTTATGGAAGGTGTCACAATGTTCATTTCATGGGCCCAGAACCATTGTTCCATCATCCGCAGCTGGTCAGTTTCATTCACGGTCTTTATCATCCACTCCTCAGTAGCCCAGTTGCATGACTGTCTGCTGTAGTAGTTGCTTTGGTTCTGAAAATAAAAATAATTTGGCAGAGCCTTAAAATAGACAAGAGAGCTCCTCTGATCTGGGCAGCATCCATGTCTTTGGCAGAAAACAGAAAAAAAAAGAGTGGATTATGGGAAGGAACTGTGGGAATTTTTTTTAAAACAGTGCAAGCAGAGGGAATTGTGAGAATTTTGACTCCAGTCTACCGCAGTTTCCTGAGAGAAGTGACGCTATCCCACAATACAGTGCACAAATTTCCCAAAAGACAGTGCATCAGATGGTACAGTGTGGACACTGGGATGCCTACCCACAGTGTCAAACATCTTTTGCTGATCCAACCTGATGTTATGAGAAAGTATACACTGCACAGTCAAAGGCAGTCAAATGTGAAATAGCTATGGTGACAGCAGTATGCTGGCAGAACTTTCATGGGTAAAAGATTCTAGTGTAGACAAGCCCTTAGAAACAACATTGCCTTGTCATGACTACAAAAGGAGTAATAGAAGTAGCAGCAGTTACCACTAGCCCACAATGCCTTTAAGCAATACGGTGGCAAGGCATGGGTCTGAGTCACCTGTAGGGATTTCTCTTGTAGTTGTTATTACAACTCTTGCAGTTGTTATTATCCGCTCCTCTAACTTTGCAACAATGAAACACCAGAGCATTCAGGGAAAAATTCCCATAGCAGCACCATCAGAGTGAATCCTGCTGTTGCAGAAAGTTGTGACGCTGTAAAAATTAGTTTGCAATGCAAATAGCTCAGATGCAGAGCATCGGAATGAGCTGTCACCCCTCTGCCATGGGCAGGGCTTATTGCTGGGAGTTAACATGTCTTTTATCTGGAAATTGTGAAGCTATTTGTTTTAAATTGCTTGCCCGTGATAAAAATTTAAGCTGAAATGAGCTCTTTTCCTTTGCTGGCAATGACAAATACAGTAGAAGCCACTTAATTAGTCCATGATAAATGGCACACCCAATTAATTATGATGAGTGCTTAGGGTAAAAACAGATGTGAGGGAAACCAATGACTCTAAACAATGGAAAAGTCTGTTTAAATTTCGTTCCTGGAGTTGTCTGTAGTCTATTCACAGTAGTCAAAGAGCAATGAATTGGTGTTTTCTATCACTAACTTTGTAATTGTTTGGCTCCTTGTTCATTTTATGCTGATAAATGAGTCAAAATTACTGTAGTAAAGTGTGTCCCTTGAAATGATTTTTTTAAAAACGCCATAAAATAAATATGAATTTGAAATGAGCACAATGGTCTTCATTATCCTTTCACTCTTGCAAGTGCAAATCAGAGGTAACTGCAGTACACTAAAGTTAATAGAGCTATACTGATGTTAAACTGCTGTAAATCAGTGAATAATCAGACACAACATATTCTTATAATAGCCTGATAAGCAGGACAATCACTATGCAGAGTCCTAGCTGTTTAAATGAAGGTGCCATTTTAAACTGATTTAGTTAAGCCAGTGACATTGACAAAGCATAGGTGGAGACTGTTTTTTGGTTTAAAGCAGTAAATGATTACATAGAGGAGAATCAGTCCCTAATGTACCATCTGCCAGTTTGTGGTTTATTCACTTTATACATATCAGAGTTTAGACGCAGACACCTTTTGGTTCCATTACATAATGGTGTCAGGTTACCTATGATGACCACCACACAATTCAGGTTTCTGTATTTATCAGCTGATTTGAATGATGGAAGATGAATAAAAAATGCCTAATAATTTAATATATGGCCATTCATTCTTGAAAAGTGCCCAGAACAGATCAAAATTAATTCCAGTACATTTTAAAATATCCTTAAACCTATACATCTATATTTAGTATGATCAATTTACAGCCATAATAAGGTCAATGAATGTCCTCTCCTGGAATTAAGGACTAGAAGAAATGAATGACTTTTGGTTACCTGTTTGTCCATGTGCTCTTGTATGCCAGTTAGTGATTTCTAATAAATTCCCATCACCTTAACTGTTACCACTTAAATAAGGAGTAAGTGTACAGTATATATTATATACTATTATATAATATATATATATATTGTATATTATAAAGGTTTATAGCAATATTTCATTTTATTTAGGGGATGATTGGAAATAGGATGTTTATTAATATTTTGTATTTCTATAGGATTTCTATAGGCATTGCATCACCTACTTTGTTTCTTTTGTAAGTTATATCAGTCTAAATCCAGAGTAGCTCTACTGACTCCAATGTAATTATGCTCAATTCACATCGATGTATTTGAGAACAAAATGTGTCCCTAATTAATTGGCCCTAAATAAGACAACACAGAGCAAAGTAAGTGAGTATTAATTATTATTATTATACTTGTGTTATTATATCCATTGCCTAAGGTCACACCGAGAGTCAGTGCCAGACTAGTAGAACCCAGGCCCTGGCTCCCACTGCCATAGAAGTCTAGCTAGAAGTCCCTGGCTCCCAAGATCATGCTCTAACCACTAGATCACACTTCCTCCAATAAATGGGGAAACAGTAAAAAATACCATTACTTTATTTGTTATTTTAAATACACAGCTGGTTAAAGATGCTTACAGAGTCACTTTTTTTTTAAAGAAGCACTGATGCTCAAAGTAAACTGCACCCAAAAATTCAGTTTTAAGTACCAAAGAGGCGGCTTTGCTATAACTCTCACGTGAGTAGTCCTTACACAGGGGAGAATAGTCACAGTAGATAGTAGAGACGGCCACTGTTATAAAGGAATGGCAGGACTGGGCCTGTATACTGCAAAGAATGGAAAGGAGACCGTGTTTGCATTTTTTCTTTTCTGAAATACATTTTGAAGGCACTGCCCCTTTAATGTTCTCTTCTAATTAGCTAATGTCAGAGAGCACCCTACATGCCATATGTTTTCCTCTACCCCTCCATTTGGTGTTGGTTAGAAGTAAATAGACCCCCACAGCTGATATCAGGAAGTGACCTGGTCATGCAGCCAGGAATGAGTTCACCTCCACCAATTGAAATCTGAGTGGTGGAGCTAAAGACTTCATGCTGGAAACTGGAGTGCCCTGAGAACCCTGCAGTGGTGCTTCTCAACAATCAAAGATAGGTTATAAGGCCAAAATGTTCAGACCCAGGCCCAGAAATGTAGGTACCTAAACCCGTATTTGTGAACCTATATCAGTCAAGGTTAGGTACTATTGTATGTAGCCTGTGGATTGTATTTATACAGAAGGTTGAGTGTGGCCTTTCAAACATTCACCCTCCATGTGGATTCTTCATTTCCAGCTACAGTTTTCTTTGCTTTTACTAAACTTCTACCACACAAAGCTGCAGATTTGGGACTTTACTATATCCAGATTAGTTGTATTGCGTAGTATCTTTATGCCTGGTCAAATATTGTAAAATTAAGCAAGGATAAAAATCTTGAGGATCTCTACCAGAAATGAGAGTCTTGGTTTGTTTGGTTTTTTTTTTAAGACGGGGTTATTTTTTGAGAGATGCAAAGAAAAATCTTCTAAAGCTGGAAGCTCAGAGTCCCTGGAGTGAATGGAGTTCAATGTACCATGGATAATTTGTTTGCTTTGCAATTATTTTCCGTCAGTGGAGACAAATTGATTCCTACAATAAAATTGACGGTCACTGCAAGGCAGCTGGCTTTCTAAACTATGAAAGGATTTGACTAGTTTAAGTGAGCACTAAATTTTTGGAGTCTTGAAGTTTCATATTTACTGGTAAAATCAGGATGATAGCATTTGTGCTAAACTGAAGCAGCATGTGACATAGGAGGATAAAGCCCACCACTAATTGCCTATGTGAAATTCACCATTGTGTAACAACAGCAATGTTTATTAACAACATTGCAAACAGTATTGTTTATTAGTTTATTACTGGCCTGCTTTGAGAGCTATTTATAAAAAGGAAAAAAAAGGAAAAAGTAAATTATGGCAGAGCAGACAAATATCATTTCTCCTTATGGTATGAAGCAAATATAAATAACTACCTTCAAAATGTCTGCTCAATTATTCAAGAAAATTAGTTATTTAACATGAGCCACAGCAGAGGATTCTGTGTAACGAGAGGGGTTGTGCATTAGAAAACCACAGAGCAAAAGCTTATTTTAAATGCAGGTACATGAGCAGAGACTAAATCATATCTACACAGAGTATTCCAACCTAGCACTTACCCACAAGTAAGGGAGGATGTTGGAAAGGAGGAGGAGATGCCAAACTTTCTTGCATCACTTATAGATCTTTTGGATGGGATTTGCAAAAAGACTAAAGGCACCCAGAGCCTTTGGAACTGGATAGGAGTTGAGCACCTAATTTTCCTTGGCTTCTTTCAAAACCTTGGGATAAGTCTACACTACTACTGGGAACCTGCTACCCATTCAAGGGAGACAAATATGAGCTAGCTCTGCTTGAGTTAGCACACTGGCTGCAATGGCGTGGGTGGCAGCTCGGGCTAGTCACTACAGTATAAACCCATCTGAGCCCTGGGTATGTACTTGGGCAGCTAACCTGAGCAGCTTCCACTTCCAGTGCTGCTGTGGCCACACTACTACCTGTCGTGCTAACTGGAGCGGAGCTAGTGCATGTCTGTCTACCTTTGCTGGGAAGCACTCCCAGATGCAGTGTAGATGTACCCTTTGTGTTCTCCTTTCAAATTCCAAGGCCTGCTCCTGCTTTCATTGAAGTCAGTTGCAAAACTTCAGTGGGAGCATGCTTTTATGGTGTGTACTAACGAATACTGGCCAATTAGACTACAATTCTGCTTTCACAGAACTAGTACATGATTGATACATTTGGCCATATTCCATCTAGAAGTTGAATATGCAAAGCAGATCACTGTACCTAATCTGCTTCCCAAATCTGAGCAATCTTTTTTTCACTGGTATCCAAAGTTCAGTGAATCACTTCAGTTAAACTACATTCGGATGCTCCAAGTGTTAAAGTCACAGATGCCAACATCAGGATTATATTAGTGACGCTGTCAGTTTTGCAGATATCTAAGATCAGTGCTAAACAAGATAGAAGTTTACTAAGATTAGGCTAGTTTCTCTTTACACAAACTTAAAGGACTAGGGAAAAACTGATAGTGTACAGTTCAGGCACATTTGACTGGGCTAATATATAAGGTAAACAAAGGACTCCAAGCAGTGATCAAAGTGCAATATCAGGGGCCAGTGGCATGATCTTTAGGTGTGAGAAAGAAAGTTTTGAGGAAGAGGGTCACATGTTTGAAGGTTCAGACAATCAGGCTTCGGCTTGACCTGTCTGCTTAACTGGGAGTAGTTCTCCCCAGCTACTCATGTGAGATGAGGTCAGAGGTTACCAATTACTTAGGGAGGCTGAGAAAGTTGTATGAAGCTGCTCTCAGCTGCCATATCACATTAGTATCAGGCCACTTGCAGGTAGGCCATAGTGGTTAATGCTTCATTTGATTTCATTGATTGTGTTCAGTTTGCTATTTCAGTGGCAGCAATGTACCATTTATCTGCTGCGTCAAGCAGCTTTTTGTGTTTAAGATACAATAGCGTACCATAGAACTTTGTCCAGGAAGCTTGTTTTCCCAATCAGAGCATTCATATGTAAAATATGTCCATTTGCGTAACATAGGTGTTATTTTAATTGCTTAGCTGTTGGCCCTGTAACATTTTTTTTTCCTTTTCACGATTCTAATCACTGCGTTTTATACTGAGTGCATGCTGCAGAATGGACAACTGCAATGTGTTACATGTTGTATATATAACTAGGCACTTCTGCTAACTAAAGGTTAGGATTTTCATCAATTCAAAAGTTACTTAAGCTAAGTATGGAGAGAATAATGTGCAAAGAGAACTATTTTGTGAGAGCCATATTTCTTCTCCTTGATCTGTGTTTTTTTGTGTGCATTCTTTGAAAGTAATAACTAGAGTTATAAGCAGTTTAAAAAAAATGGTTTCACAGAACTTTCCCTGGAAAAGTCATACTTTTTTACCACTTTGTATTGTAAATTATTATTTCCCTAGTGATTATTTCTTAGAGGGAGGGGTGAGAGTGTAAACTGTGCTCACAGGAAGCCACTGGACCTAAGCCTCAGCTACAATCAAGTACCTAGTGACCTGAAAAGCAGTAACAAGGGAGCTTAGCTGAATCTTCTTGCTTGTACCTGCGGCCAGTCTGTGCTCAGTGTCTGCCATTTGATCAGGAGTTGGATTTGGACAGAAGGTGAAAAGTCAACTAGGTGCACAAACAAGTGGATCTCTGTCCGGATGTCAACCCCATTGTGCTAGGTGCTGCACAGACACAGAACAAAAAGACAGTCTCTGTCCCAAGACTGGTGCTAGGGGTTTGAGGTCCCTAGGCGCATGGCAATTTTGCCGCCCCGCGCGCTGGTGCCGCGGCTCCGGTGGAGCTGCTGCTGTCCTGCCTGCGGACGGTCGGCTGCTCGTGCAGCTCCAGTGGAGCTGCCACAGTCGTGCCTGCGGGAGGTCCGCTGGAGCCGCGCGAGCAGCTGACCATCCGCAGGCACCACTGCGGCAGGTCCACCGGAACCACCTGCCGACCCCTCCGGCAAAATGCCACCCACCAATAATTCTGGCACCCTAGGCGATTGCCTAGGCCGCCTAAATGCAAGCGCCGGCCCTGCTCTGCCCCACAGAGCTTACAACACAAGGATAAGACAAGAGATAACAAATGGATGCAGATAGACAGATGAGGAAATACAGGGAAACAATGAGACAACACTGGTCAGCATAATAAGCAATGATCTCTGTTTAAATATTACAAAAATATACATATACATAATGTTTTCCTTTTGTTTCACCTAAATCTAAGTAAAGGTGACCCCATGCTTATATAATAATATCAAAAGGATACAATTTTACATCATTTCATCCATAATTTTGAAGACCCTCCAGAGTTATAATTAATGTTAACAAAAATTGTGGAAGGGATATTCAACCTTTTGTTTCCGGGCTTAAGCCATCTCTCACTATCTGAGACCTATGTGGGATACAGATTGTCCCACAGCTGCCTAGCATGGGTTCTTACATCTTTCTCTGAAGCATCTAGTGCTAGCCACTGTCAGACACAGGACACTTGACAAGGTGGACGTGTGGTCTGATCCATCCTGGCCATTCCTATCTTCCTAAATAGCTTTTTTTTTTTTTTTTGGCCTCAATTTTTTTTCAAAACTAGAAATGTTCAGAGTTTTTTAGAATGATTTTTTCCTCTTGATCTAAAGATGACCAATGTTTACTCAGAAATAGTCATTTTTTTGGCTACACACCATCATATTTTCACTGGAAAGTGAGCTCAGTTTTGCGTGAAATATTCATGTACCTTACAAAATTTTCTTGAAAAAGCAAAGTCCACTTTGAGTTTACAATGAAATGCAAAAATACCTTGAACTTAGATTTTGAGTTCATTATTAATTTGTCACACATCTCTATTATAACTTACATTTACAATCTTCATTCAAAATGTTCCCAGAGACCTTTATAGACGTACATAAATTTGACACAAAACTGAAAGATACATAAGAAATCATTTTTTCCATAAATCAAACTTCTTTGCCTCTTGCCATTTAATGCACCTTGTGGCACCTTAGAGACTAACAAATTTATTTGGGCATAAGCTTTCGTGGGCTAAAATCCACTTCATCAGATGCATGGAGTGGAAAATACAGTAAGCATGTATAACTATACAGCACATGAAAAGATGGGAGTTGCCTTACCAGGTGGGGGGTCAGTGCTAATGAGGCCAATTCAGTTAGGATGGATGTGGCCCATTCTCAACAGTTGGCAAGAAGGGATGAATATCAACACAGGGAAAATTATTTTTTGTAGTGACTCAGCCACTCCCAGTCTTTGCTGAGGCCTAATTTGATGCTGTCAAGTTTTAATGTCTATGGCATCAAGAAGATGCAGTCACAGTATACTGGGCTCACAGCATGTGACACTGCACAGATTTTGACACTGTTTTTCAGGAACAACTGTAACACATTAATTTCCTTCAAAATATTGTCTTCTCTTTTTCTTTAAAATGAACCTTTCATCTCTACCCTGCTCCCCACTTCCTTCTTTCATTGTTAGCTTTCTCCTTTTTCCTTTATCTTCTTATCTTTTCCCTTCTTCTGACATCCTCCCTGACCATTGACTATGGTTTAGTTTAGACCAGTTAGTCATATACTGTCATTTCTGTGACTTGAGAAGTGACACATACAGTTTTAGCTATTATTGAATAGTGTATTATGTGGCTTCTTCACTATCATATATTTTCTGGGTAAGCTCAAGTGGGCTATAAAAATCTAAAATAAATGTAAATAAATGAAGAGTGTAGTGATTGCAGCTGGGACTTCATGACAATCTTCTCTTTCAGTTTATAAACAGGCAAAGACAAAAGCAATCCTAGAGACTGATCCCATTCCCATTTAATTCAATGGGAGGTTTATCCTTGGTTTCTGTGGGAGCAGGATCAGCCCCGTCATTTGCAGTGACTTGTAAAGCAAAAAGAAGCTGGGAACTTTGTACAAGATAGTTTCATGCCACAAAATTAATAACAGGATTTGGATTGTAAACATAGCAAATTTTGGATTTGGTTAGATCCATGGTTTTGGTTCTGACCACTATAAACACAGAGATCGTATGTAAAATCAGATACATTCCAAATGCCAAAGATTTCAAACATCTCATAATATAGGGCAGGGGTTGGCAACCTTTCAGAAGTGGTGTGCCGAGTCTCCATTTATTCACTCTAATTTAAAGTTTCGCTTGCCAATAATATATTTAAACATCTTTAGAAGGTCTCTTTCTATAAGTCTATAATATATAGCTAAACTATTGTTGTGTGTAAAGTAAATAAGGTTTTTAAAATGTTTAAGAAGCTTCTTTTAAAATTAAATTAAAATGTAGAGCCGCCCTCCCTCTCCCAGGTGGTCAGGACCCGGGCAGTGTGAGTGCCACTGAAAATCAGCATGTGTGCCACCTTTGCATGTGTGCCATAGGTTGCCTACCCCTGATATAGGATTTCTTTGGTTCTGCGATTTTTGTGCAGACTCACCTCTAGAGCTTAAATGAGAGCACAGATGCTTTTTATTTAAGTTTTAAAAGAATACCCTGAAGGCTGCTGGGTCTTCTAATGACCTCCTTATTTTTCAATTTTGTCCAGTTTTTTGTTTCAGTGAGAAACATAAAAAAAAATAATTTTGGGTCAATCTGTATTCCCTCTGCTCCCTAATCTTTCAGTTTAACCACCAAACAAAAAATTGAATTATTTGTCCTGCTCTAGTCAAGAATCTAATAAGTTGGATTCCCTCTTTTGTGCCATCACAGAGTATGAGTCCTTTCCCTAAAATTGTCCTCAATTACACCTCTGCTTTCGCTTCCCACATGCCTCCACTATCTTCCTAATCCTCTTCCCTCACTGAATCTTTCATGTCCTTCTCTCTTCCTCAGGTTTGTACCTTCAATTAATCCCCTCCCTGCCTCTGCATGCTTGTAACTAGCTCCCTATTCTTACCTCTAACCAAGAGCAGCTCTCCTAAAAATCCCTCCTTCGAATTCTGTTTTTCCAGGAATCTTTGCAATGCTGCTCCCCTCACTAATATTCTCTATATTATCACTTTCCTGAACAGTTATTCCATGCCTTGTCTTGCCTTTGTTTCTCAGGCCTGACCCTACAAACACTTGTGCATAGAAATAACTTTGCTCACTTAAATCAGGTGGTCTATTAACTTCAGTGGGAACACTCATGTAAATAATGTTACTCACATGATTGCAACAACTTTGGGACAAGATTTTGCTGTGCATTGGGGAGTTCTACAGAACATGGACAAAACAAGGAAGTCCCCTCCCCTCCAAGCTATAGGTCCTAATGAAAATCTCCATTAAAATGTCTTTGGATGGTTCATAAATATTGTGTGCAGCGACATCATAGATCAATTAATATAAGAGCCTCTGTTCAGTATTTATAGATTCCAAGGCCAGAAGAGACCATTGTAATTGTCTAGTATGCACAGGCCATATAATTTCACCAAGTGGTTCCGGCATCAAGCACATACCTTTTGGATGAACTACAACCTATTTTTTAGAAAGACATACAATCTTGATTTAAAGTCTTCAAGTGATGTAGAAGCTACTATATCCCCAGGTTAGTTGTTCCAGTGGTTAATTACCCTCCCAGTTAAAAGAAACATGTGTCTCATTTCTAGTCAGAATTTTCTAGCTTTAGCTTCCAGCCATTGGATCTTGAGTTGGCTTGTCTTGGGTAGGTGCTGAGCTTTAATAAGAGTTGCAGAATCAGACCATACGTAATAAAATAGTCTCCAAAAGTTTCGCACCAACTTCAGCCATTTTCATTGTCTCATGCATTGTGGCTCTGAATGATGTTATTTTGCAGCAAAGACTTCAGGTTGGATAGTAGGAAAATGTTTCTAACTCCAAGGATAGTTAAGCACTGGAAAAGATTACCTAGGGAGGTTGTGGAATCCCCATCCTTGGAGGCTTTTAAGACCAGGTTAGACAAACACCTCTCAGAGATGATCTAGGTATTCTTAATCCTGCCTAAGTGTGGCAGGATGGACTAGAAGACATCTTGAGGTCCCTTCCAGACCTACATTTCTATGATTCTGTGATTAAGCCAGTGCATAAATTTAAATATAGGAGTAGTATTATTGTAGTCAATGGGACTACTCATGTTTACTCAACTGGGACTTGAATAAATAAAATTAATTGTTTTTTTAAATGTGCGTTGATCACATAGTGTAAGGCCTAATTTATGGAGGAGCTAGGAATTACGGCAGCTGGGTTAAACATTTCACATATAACCTATCATATTTTTCAAAAAATGTTAACCAGACATGAAAAGGAACTTTTATCAATAAAATCTCTCTCTATATATATTATATTAATAATATAATATCTATGTATGTATATATAATAAAAACAAAAGCATAACAGCAAAAAGATTGCGCTCACTGCAATGCATTTTTATGGAATGAATCAAGAGCCATGTGGTCAGTAGCACTCAACAAGAAGAGTTTCAAGAAGGAGCTTGCAGGCACTAAAAAAAAAAAAAAAAGAAATTGCGTAAATGTGACATACCAGGCTGTGATCCAGCATCTAGCTCCCAACCTGGATCACTCACAAACATCCACCAGCATGCAGGTGCCCCTGAGTGTCTGAGTGACCCTAAGACACTGCCAGTCCCAGATTTCCCCTAAAAAACCCTCTATTCTATTCTGTCCAGCCCTCTCCTGGACAGTCCAGAGACAGTAGGTCTGTTGTTACTTAAGGAAACAATACAAAATGCCACCTTAAATGGAGTTATCCAGTCAGTTTAACTTAACATGCTCTATTCGTTCCAGTTGAAGAATAAAACACACGTATTTAACTACAAAGAGATATATTTTAAGTGAGTACAAGTAATGAGACATAAAAGTTAGAAATAGTTACAAGAAAAATAAAGATACAATGCTTCCTAGTACCTAACTTAACAAACTATACTTAATTCAAAGTCAAGTCCTTACCACATCCTTCTAACAGCATTACTGACCAAACTTTTCCAGACAGCACCCCTCCCCCAAAGTCTAACAGCTGTATCTTTTATCTTAAGTGCAAAGAGGGAGATGGACAGGGAAAGATATAACTTGAGGGGTTTTTGCTCCTCACTTTTATAATTCAGTCACCCTTTGAAATGAATCTCCCTGAGAGTGACCCCTAGATAAAGTTCTTTCCAACTGAAAGCAAGGTGATACGGAGTCTGGTGTGTGTGTGGGGGGCCGGAGGGGGGGGAAGTTTGCTAAATTGTTTGTTCAGATCTCTTTGTTCCTACCCCCTTTCCTTGCCAAAGAAATGCTATTTGATAGGTCATGGCCCATCCACTTTGAGGGCATTGGCTAGGCATCAACTTGTCCTTTGTCTTTGAGAAACAGGTTACCCACTTCCCAAACTTGCCTGGTAACCACACTTGTCATGATTTCAGCTTATGTTCATAACTTTACATATAGTATTGTTACATACATTTCACCAAGATATTATTGACCAGTGAGTTATTAGTTTTCAAATGATGCCTTACGAGGCATATTTTGTACAAAGATTATTAAAATAGTATGTAGGGTGTGAATACAGAGGTGCATTCTGTCACATAAACCCATAAATTACCCACTGATGTCATTAATACTGTTATCATTGAGACACCAAAGAATAAGTGAGTTTGTTTACTAGTAGACATTGACCCAGTGCAGACTTGGAGTATGTGAAGTTAATTGGCAATTCTCCTGACCATAAAACCTCCAGTGGGTTTGGGTTATGATTTTCAAAGGTGACTACTGATTGGCTAATTAATGTTTTCTTAGTATTATTGTAATAGAAACACTATTGAAACATTTGTTTGGGGAAAGCACATACTGTAGCCATTGGAGAACTGCATACTGTACATAAATTAGATCTGTTTTGCACATAAATTAGGTCTGTTTCCCACAAGTACTGCACAAGCCTGAATCTGGTTGCAATGTATGCCAGTTACTGGCTACTCCAGTGGTTCTCAACCAGGGGTACATCAACTCATCTAGATATTTGCTTAGTTTTACAACAGGCTACATAAAAAGCACTAGTGAAGTCAGTACAAACTAAACTTTCTTACAGAGAATGACTTGTTTATACTGCTCTATCTATGGTACATGGAAATGTAAGTACAATATTTATATTCCAAATGATTTATTGTATAATTATATGGTAAAAATGAGAAACTAAGCAATTTTTCTGTAATAGTGTGCTGCAAGCAAGTAGTTTTTAAGTGATCTGCAAGACAAATCAGGCTCCTGAAAGGGATACAGTAGTCTGAAAAAGTTGAGAGCCACTGGTCTACTCCACACATACCCTGCTGCCGCCCATTTCACTGGATTTCACAGTAGTTCCACCTGTACTTAGCATCCCTGCTTTGCTCCCAGTTTGCCACTGCCCTCCCTATAGATAAAGATTATTTCCTATGTCAACATCTTTTATAGAGTTTTTCCCTATTGTCCAGGGATGTACCTATGTGTTCACTCTGGAGGGCAATAGGTCCGTAATGAAGGTGTTGATGGGAATAATAGTTTCCTGCTTAGCAGATTCCCCACACTTGCATTCTAGCTTTGGTTAACAGAAGTGCTGTTACAGTTAAATGTATTCGCTAGTGGGACAGTTGAACTTTACATGAAATGGCATCCTAGTAGGCCTGTGTTTTCATACCATATGGTGGTAGGAACGACAAGGATTTAAAAAAACATGTAATTTCATTAGGGTAACAAGACTGCCACTTGAGCAGTCTTTTTATGACATGTTTAATGGTCCTGCCATATGGATGACTTGTAAAAAGAAAAAAAATGGAAGGCTAGATGAGGAAAAGAACACATACATCTGGCAGGAGATATCCATTATACTGCAAGTGCTTACAGACTTAATACTGGTTCTGAATAGTGTGTGCTTATGGAGAGAGATAATTTAAGGCTGCATTCATTTTTACCTAGCTTTGCAGCTTTCAGAATGAATTTCATTTTGAATAAAGATGAGGCAGGCCTTGGGATATTGCTTCATTGATTTGTTCCATAGGGGGAATGATAATGCTGTAAACTGGGCAATGTAATTTGGCAATTATTATTATAACTATTATCATTTAACATTTATGCCGCAGCAGTTCCTAGAAGTCCCAGTGAGGCCAGAGAGTGATGAATGCTATATAAATATATTGTAAGAGTCAGTCACTGCACCGAGGATTTACAGTCTATAGCTAAGTGACATACAAAGGATGAGAGAAATACTCAAATCTATGCGTTTTCTATGAAGAGATACATTTGCTTTTTTTGTCATAAATATATAAAGCAAAAGTCAGTTGTCCCCAACCGCTGCTCAACCTAGGCATGATGCCAGAGGTAGGTATTGATGAGGGATCTAAAGCAGGAAAGGGAAGTGGCCTTTCTGATCAGTTTGGTGAGGAATTTCGGCCTTGTCTACGTTGCAGGGTAAGTTGATGTAAGTTACACAAGTTAAGTTATGTAATGAAAGTCAATGTAGTTTACATCGACTTACTGCAATGTGTACAGTGCATTAAGTCAGCGGGAGACGCTCTCCCATTGACATAGCTACCGCAGCTCATTGAGGTGGAGTACTGAAGTCAACAGGAGAGCGCTCTACTACTGACTTACCGCATCTTCACTGACTTTTTGTCTAGCCTGCAGTGAAGACAAGCCCTTCATGTGTAAGAAGCCAAGTGGAAGAAGGTACAAAGATGATGGCATGTGCAGCTGACAAATGGATGGGGTAGGATGGTATCGTTGGCGGATTGGAGGATTTGATTAGAGACAAGTGGCTAATTAGAGGCACAGTTATAAAAGGCCTTGAAGGTGAGGATAAGAAGTTTAAATTTGCTGCCAAGAAAGGGATTCACAGAGATGGATGATGTCAGAGCAATAGGCAAGGGTGATTTATCAGCTGTGTTTTGTATAGACCAGAGATGGTTATGTAGGTTTTGTGTACAAGTGTATGAATAACCAGTTTTACAGTTCAGTGCTTGAACCAAAACAATGGGAGGCAGGGAGGGAAGTTTCAAGTCAACCTGAAATGAAAAAGTAAATAAAATATAATACGTGTTTCAGGTTAGACTGTATGTTTTGGTTTTGGTCAAGCAGAATGCTTTGTTTAATTTTCAAGGATTTTTTTAACCTTAAAAAAAATTGAAGCAAAAGTTTAAATGAAAAGGTTGTTTTGTTCATTTTCCGCCAAAATAATCTGGCAAATCTGCTGTGAATTCACAAACTAATTTTATTGACCTGAATGTTCTTTTTTTGGTGGAAATTTGGTTTGGCCTAATAATTTCACTCAGCTGTAGTCTTGAGAGAATAAGATTACAGTTATCAAGGCAGGACATGCTGAGGGGTTGGATGAGAGTTTTAGCTGCTTGGACAGAAGGCAATGGGTAGATCTTAGAAATCTTCTTATGGAGGAAGCCGTGACAAGATCTGGATACAGCTTCATTTGAAGGAAGTGAACATAGCAGAATAGGAGGAGGAAAGTGTAAACCTGTAGAGGACAAAGGTTGTGGGATTTTCTCCAGAGGTGCACAGTGGCTCAAGGGAAGAGGTGGAAGAGACAGATGTGGAAACACTCAATAGTCCCGGCAGATGAGGTCTGAAGGGACAGAATTTGTAGAGGAAATAAGAGTCAAAAAAGCTTAGGATGCAGGAGAGAGGAATGAAGGGATTCTACCACAGCAAGCATAAAAGAGAGCAGTGAAGATGAATTACTAAGGGCATGTCTACACATACAGTGCGGTGGCAGCACAGCTGTACTGATGCAGCTGTGCTGTTTGAGTTTATCTAAGGAAGATGCTCTATGCAGACAGGAGAGAGCTCTCCCATCAGCATAATAAAACCACCTTCACGAATGGCAGAAGCTCTCCTGCCAACATAGTGCTGTGCACATGAGCGCTTATGTTAGTGTAACTTACGTCACTCAGGGAGTGGTTTATTCACACTCTTGAGTGACATAAATTATGCTGACATAAGCTGTAGTGTAGACATAGCCTTACTTACTTGACTTATGCATCTGTATTCCATGTGGGGGAGTCTTCACCACTGTTTTCCACCTTTGGCAGTATTTTGCTGGAAAGCTGAGCAATAGCATAAGTTTCTGTTATGGCTTTACTTTTTTTTTAAACAGCAGAGGGCTGTTAACCCACTCCCAAGGGAAAATGGGGAGAGCTAAAAGCCATCAAAGAAGTTGCAGGTATTGACAGACAGGAATACTCAGAAGGGCTCAATAGTAGGGGGTCAAGAGGCAATGCTGAGACGAAGTGATCATGAAAAAGAAGGAACTTAAGGTGATTCATTGTTAAGTGGGGAATAATATTTCTGAATTCATTGTGGAATCCAGTTAAGCAATTCTGTTTTCAGTTCCCTTGAGGTATAATTGCTACTCTTTGCACTTTTTTACTAGGTGAATTCATTAAAAAGAAAGACTAATAGCATAGGCTTGAGCTATACAACGCATGAGCAGATGTTCTGCAACCTCTCATCTGTAATTCTGACAATTCACCTGGCTTGTCAATTGTGACCTGGTGTAACAGCTCTGAACTTTCACTGGTGTACTTCTCTTAAACACAGATTTCATGTTGTGCTGGATTGTGTGATGATTTTGCAATGCAGACAAATGAGGAATACGGTTAGCCTCGTGAATTCATTTCTAATAGTTACCAAACATGGGATTTTAGGTCCCTAGAGGTGATCTGCCCCCCAACACAAAAATTGGGCTGCTTTAAAAAAAATTTGACAAAAAGCAATCCAGCATTTAATCACTTTTGACATATCAATAACTATATATTAAGCCTTGACAAATGACTTTGGCATGTAAATTATTCTGCAGAAGGATTTTCATTGTGCATTCCCATTGATTTTGCATGTTCTAAATATACACAAAACCTTTGACATGAAGCTGTCTTCAAATGATGCTTTGTCCCTCTCCATGGATGGAAAACATTCAGCAGGGGTTAGGCTAGTCACAGAAAAGGTTATCAAAGCCATACTATTCCTTTCCAACCCATCACCTATGCAGCTCAGGTTAATAGCTCCAGGTTTAACAAGATTTTGCTTCTAGATATAATGCAGCATTGTCCAAGACCACTGCCCACATGGAAAAAACCTCATCAAATGGAATTATGAACTTATTCATGCATATTCTTAATATCTTTTAAAATGAATTGTTTCTAATGCTGTTCTAACATCCTAAAAGCCATTAATAAAGGTCCTGGCCTCAGAATCTGTTCAAGAAAAGCTTAGACCCCTATCAAACTATATGAATGGATCTCCACTAAGAGGAGTATTCAGTGGGAAACAATTTGCCTCAAAAGACGGTGCCATAATGACAGCCAGTAAAGCAATGGGAAAGCAATACGGAATATGTCAAAAATAAGCATATGCATTTCTGAAGAGAGTTTGGGGAGTAATGAATGGAAGTTTCCTGTGTAACAGGAATAAGGAAAATCTGTCATATGCAACAGCACATAATTCTATCACTTAACACAATTTAATATTTCTGACTTCAAGCAGGGTTTAAACAGCATGCAGTAAATAAGGCATGGGGCCACGCATTGAACAATGAGTAGATAACACATTTTTTCATAGCTTCTAAGGTCGGAAAGGACCATTGTGATCAGATAGCTCTAACTTCCTTTACAACACAGGGCACAGGATTTCCCTGAATTAATTCCTGTTTCAACTAGAATATATCTTTCAGAAAAACATTGAATCTTGATTTTAAAATTGCCAGTGGTGGAGAATTCACTGCATGCCTTGGTAAATTGTTCCAACAATTAATTACCCTCACTGTTAAACATGTGTGCCTTATTTTTAGCCTAGATTCAAATACAGATATTTATAGACAGTGATCAAGTAACCCATTAACCTTGTCTTTGGTAAACTAAATAGATGGAGCTCCTTGAATCTAGCACTATAAGGCACATTTTCCAATCTTTTAATCATTCATGTGGCTCTTTTCTGAACCCTTTCCAATGTATCAACATCCTTCTTGAATCGTGGGCACCAGAAGTGAACACAATATCTCAGTAGCGGTCACAGCAGTGCAAAATAAAGAGAGAGTATAACTTAACTAATCCTTCTTGAGATTCCCGTTTATACATCCAGGGATGATATTTTGGTCTCGTTTGGAGCTTATCTTCAGATGATTATTCATTATGTTCCCTGAATCCTTTTCAGAGTAGCTGCTTTCAAGGATAGAGTTCCCCGTCTTGTAAGCGTGGCCTACATCCTTGATTCCCAGATGTATGACTTTACTTTTGGTCATATTAAAACACATATTGTTTGCTTGTGCCCAGGTTATCAGGTGATTCAGATTTCTCTGTGTCAGTTATCTGTCCTCTTCTTTATTAAGTATTCCCCCAGTCTTTATGTTATGTGTACATTTTATCAGTAATGATTTTATATATTTTCCAAATAATTGATAAAAATGTTACATTTTGAATATCTGCTTTTAATGTAGTTTTTTTGTGTGTGTGATATGAGGTGTTCACTCCACGCAGGATTAGAGAGGGTTAAGGTGGCCAGGTAGGTCAATTAACTGCCCACGCTGCACCTGGAAGAGTAGCCAGGGAGCAGGAAGTAGATTAAAGGAGGCTCAGCTGGGCAGAAGTAGGCAGGGCCTATAAAGGTCCAGGAACTGAGAACAGACAGTGCTGCTGGGGAAAAGGGAAGTTACTCCCTGGGAAGAGCTAAGAGGGAGGAGGGAGTTGGTTTGGAACAGGTGCTCCCAGAAAAGGGAGGAGATCAGAAGAGCAGGAAGCAGTGAGGGCTGAGAGGGTAGACTCAGAATTGCTGAGCTGAGCGTCCCTGGACTGGAACCCAGAATAGAACGCAGGCCTGGGTTCCCCAACTCGCCACTGGGGAAGTGGTACCATCAGGGCAGCACAGGAGAAGACTGCCTGGAATGTTTGCAGAACAACAATTTGGGTAACCCCAAAAGGGGAAAACACAGATGGTGACCCAGCTGGAGGGCTGAGACATGAAGAGGATGCTGAGGTTCCTGGAGTGAGGCAGGTTCACAGGTCAAGAGGATGACGGGAGAGACACCACTGAAGAGGGCAAACCAACTAGCAGAGCTAATCCCAAGGATGGCCAGCAGGAGATGCCACTGCAGTGAGTAGACCCTGTGACGGTGTGTAATACATGTATGGAAGGGAAACTTCCATCCTGGGTGAAGGAAATGGACAAGTCTTGTTCTTTGTTTGAATGACTTGTTCCATTGTGGCTTAGAAGTGGTTAAATGCAAGAAGAGTGAATGTGGAGGAGCCATTTGTGACAGATATTGCAACCACGTGCAATATCTTTGGGGATTATATTGTGTTAAGTTTGTACGTCACTGTGGGCCAGGGATTGTATGCACTTCAGTAGGGAGAGTTATCACAGCTCCTCCAGGAACCAAAAACTGTAGGAGCTGAATTATTTAGGTTGTAAACATCTCCAGAGAGATGCTAAACACCTGGGAAGGCTTCAGCATACTGGTTCAAACCTAGTTTTCTGAGATCAACAGACAAAGAAAGGGCTTTTCATATAAAACGTCTGGGTTTAAACTGCCTCAGGGCCTTCTTTCTGATTCAGCAAACACATAGGACTTCCTATCCAAGGGAAACCCCAATCCTAGCAGAAGGTTTGGAAAGACTTTGGCCTACTAAGGCCCCATAAGACTGATGAGGAACCTCTGGTAAGCTTTTAGCATGTGCATAGAAACTTTTATTGTTTTTATGTTTTATGTTTTCACTGTAATGCTTTTACCTTAAGAGTAAATGTACTTGCTAGAAAGAGCTGTGTGATAACTTATAGCTGTTGGCAATACACAGTTCATAGCCCTCAGAGAGAAAGCAACACACAGATGCTGCCCATTAGGCAAACTAGCTTGCAGGCAATATCGTAGTAAGGTGCAACCTTTAAACCCTTATTCAGAAGGGAATGGGTCAAGCTCCCTGCCCAGAGACAGCTGATGACTGAAGACCTGAGACCTGACTGGGCACTCTTGGAGTGGACCATGGAGGGGAACAGAAGTGCAATCATCCTGACACAGTGACAACCAAAGCTCTTCCACAATTTTTAGAGTAGCTAAGAAGATGGCTGAAGCTGGCGTTCGGTCATGAATCTGAAATGTAATGATGCTGAGGTGTTGAAAAAATTGCCTCCTATGATGGCAAAAATAATTTAGGGTAAAGTTTTCCAAAGGTCCTAAGTGCCAATTTCAAATGTAACTTAGGTCCAGATTTTTAAAGATATTTAGATGCCTAAAGATGCAGATAGGTGCCGAGTGGTAAAAGCACCTGGCACAAGGCACTCATCTGCATCTTTAGGTATCAAACACCTTTAAAATCCCGCCTCTTCGGAGCTTAAACCCCACTGACTTTCAATGAGACTTAAGTGCCTCAGCGCCTAAGTCACTTCTGAAAATAAGACTTGGTTATATCTATACACCAAAAAAACCCATCCGGAAAAAATAAACAAAAACGCCAAAACCCAAACCTGCAGCAGTGAGTCTTGAAATCTGGGTCAACTGACATGGGCTTGTAAGGCTCATGCTATAAGGCTAAAAATAGCAATGTAGACATTTGGGCTGGGGCTGCAGCCTCTGAGACCAAGAGAGGAGGCAGGGTCTCACAGCAGGAAAATCTACTCTGCTATTTTTAGCCCTGTTGTGTGACACTGAGTCAGTTGACCCAGGTTCTGAGACTCTCTACTGCAGAATTTATTTTGCAGTGTAGATATACCTCAAACACTTTTGAAAATTCTACCCATAGTTCACAGTATCTCAAATCCAATAGTTTCCAATTTGCAACATGCTAGGTCAACTGGAAGGTGTAATTTGAAAGGCACTATTAACAGAGATAGCATAAGTTGCCACTCTAAAGTATCTTTCTTGCTGTCTATCAGGCATTCTGCAGAACAAAAGATGGTTATTGCGCTGCCAGGGAATTAAGTAAGTACAAGATATTTATGAATTCTTACAATACATTTGTGTTTGAGATGGGGTTGCTGGTCATTTTACTTTGTGAGTTGTTTCCCAGTGTACTATTGTGTTATGTGCTACTGTTATTGCATCTTTCAGTAAAATATAGCTAATCAGCTGTATGAAGCTTGTAATGAGATTTCCCTGTTTCGCAAGCAAAAAAAGGAAGTAAAGAGTGTTAAGTTTCTTTAATAAATCACATAGAGGGCAAATCATAGAAGCTAGACAAGGATAATAAAAGTGTATGATTGACAGCTGACAGAATGCCAGTGAAATTTTTTCTCTCCCTTAGGATATTGTTTTTGTAAAATTTCCCTATTTTATACTTTACAGAACTAGAGCTTTTTCTTTTGTTCTGTATTATTTTTTGAACTTGTCAATTGCACTTGAAAATAAGGTGGATGGACCCAGTAATGAAATGTAAACAACAGCTCCAGGTTTATTTTTCTCTTTGTGGTGTTTTGGCGATGTTTTTGCTCATGAAGGTTAACAAAGTACAATAGCAGCCTCAATCGCTTCTTAAAGGACATTGAACCAAATTCTGCTCTCTCATATACCAGTGCAACCTCCCAGTTTCAGCTTTATTACCCGGATACGTATGTGATATTCAGTTAAATTTAAAGCACAGCTGTCCTCTGAAAAGTGACCATAAACTGGTAGAATGAGGTTCCCTGATTCTTGTGTCCAATATCAAATTTGCTCAGACATATTTTTTCTAGTTACCAGTCCTACAAACTGATCAATGGGCTCTGAGAGTCAAGCTAGTGTAGTTCAGCCTTATTCAGCATCACTGCCTAGTGAAGTTTCTAGAGGCTCCAATAATATTTGTGTAGCTTGCAACTCAATTGTCATCATAGATCAAAAAGTATGAGGGAGGACAGAATTTGACCGCACAATTGGAATTTAGTCACACTGTGTATGATGAGTGAGCCAGAATAACCTGCTTTCCCATAGCTATGTTGGGCCTGCAATACTGAAAAGAGTCAAAAGAAGTCAAAACAAACATTTTGCCACTAAAGTAAGCAGATATGACTATGTACTCTGACTGGGCAGATCCACTGAATTAGTAGATGCCATTTGTACACAGTCATTTTCTGAAAATAAGTCTGTTTTTAAACCTCACTTTTCCACTTTGTGTCCAATAACTCCATATTAAATTTGCTCAGTTTGGAAACAAAATTTACCACCAGTTCTGCAAACTAAACCAACAATCCATAAGTAAAATGGACATATTCGGTTTTGCATACAGTAGATCCTCACAGTTAAGAACTCCTGGGGGATGGAGATTTATGAACATTTCAGTTACGAACACTCTGAACAAAAGATTATGACTGTTCTTTCAAAGTTTACAAATGAACAGTGACTTAATACAGCTTTGAAACTTTATTATGCAGAAGAAAAATGCTGCTTTTCCTTTTTTTTAATAGTTTACATTTAACACAGTCACAGTACTGTGCTGAATTGTATTTGCAATTATTGGGGTTTCTTTTTTTGGTCTCTGCTGGTGCCTGATTGCTTACTTCTGGTTCCAAAGGAGATGTTTCATTGACTGGCCGGTTTGTAACTCTGGTGTTTGTAACTTTGAGGTTCTACTATATTACCACCATAAACAAAAGTTCTGTAGGCTAAATTCAGCCCACAGTTACACCTGTGCAACCCTACTGACTTCAGATAACCTCAGTGACATTGGTGCAACTCCATTGCCTTCAATGGGTTTGCAGAGGTGTAACTGAGTGGAACTTTGTTCCAATTCTAATGATGATGCATATAAAGAGACAGAATTGAGCTCTAGATCTTCAGCTTCGGCGGAGAAATTCTCTTTACAGCTGGGAAGGATGAAAGTGATTTTAATCCACCTCTACAGCTCCCCAGTTCTGCTGGGGTCTGTCTTGGGTCTCAATTTAACTTAGTGCAGCCTCAGGTTTGGGTCCATCTCTACTTTTCTCTACTTCAGACCGGAGAGGGGCTATGATGATGAAGCCAAATTCTATTCTCAATTATAGCCACTGTGCCTCATTAATATCAGTGGTTGCATGGGTGCAAAGAAAACCTGGATTTGGTAATTTGCTGTTTTCAAACTGTTCATAGCTGTGGGGAATCCATATAAAACAACGTCATTTTAATTAGCTAACTAGTGAAAACTTTTTCATTATTGTGATTGCATTTACATGGACATTCAAATCAAGCGTATTAGTCTCAATGTCTTAATCATTCAATAGCTGAACAACATGTGCTGGGTCATCATCCAAGACTGCTATAACATGAAATATATGGCAGAATGCAGGTAAAACAGAGTAGAGGACATTCAATTCTCCCCCAAGACATTCAGTCACAAATTGAACAGCAAATCCCTGAAGGAACCAGGCACCCCTTGCAAATGGATGTAGCCTGCAAGTACGTGATATACATCTTCTAGGTGGCCACAGCAACAAAAGGGAGACTTACAGATGCCCAACTAATAGTCATTTGCAGCTGATCATTGTATATCTGAAGTGATTGAGCTTTGCCCATGGATGGTGTAGGAAGTTGCTGGACTGTTGGATGTGTTGCGAGGTAGGCATTGGCTATGTTTGAAGTTTGTTCTTGCCACTTAGTACACCATATGAAGATGACACTGAAGTTCTTCAAAGGAATTATCCAAATGGGAGCCTTCAGCTAAAATAGTAGATTGGTGAATTAGGTGCTCTTTAAAGAGGGGTAGATGTGATATGCCTTGCACCTTAGGAAGCAGATTCTGCAAGATGACTTTTTGCCTGATGTCAGAAGGGGCTATGTGGGACAGTACTGGCAGCCAGGCTAGGTGGGTTGGACTCATGCTATCAATTAGTTTATACATAGCTTCATTCAACTGAACATCCACTAGTTCTCTGTGAGAGGAACTAAGTCACAGCGGGGAGCAATGCTCTGCTACAGAATAATGTGAAGCAAGCCCAGAGCTTCTTAGGTTCAGTATATTTGGCTCCTTCAGGTTGAATCAGCTGGTTTGCTGATTGGGTGGTTTTTTGTCTTTATTTTCAGCAAGGACTTGGTAAGGTGTTCCTTGAATGTTACGGTGCCACACCTAAATACACAAGCTTTGGGTCATAGTGCAGCCTGTGGCCATTCAGGAAGATGTTGGGCTGTTTGTTGGCTTTTATTTGGTGGAGATGGAAACTGCACTAACGTATGATGAGAATGAACTTGTGCAGAATAACACAAGGTGTAGTGCCTTTCTTTGGTATGGGAGTCTTTTGCTTTGCCAGGCAAAGAATGGATTTTTGAATATATTCATATCTTTGCACTTGACCTTACTTACACATTTTTGGGGACTAGTACTACAAAGCCAAACCTGAATAACCTTACATATGTAAGCAGCTCCAATGGGACTACTCTGTGCAAGAAGTATCTGACCATTTTATATGACTGTGCCTGGAACATTCAATGATATGTAGCCATTAGCCAATGGTTTTGGTAGAATATTCACTACTATCAATTCCGTGTAATAGCCTGTTCAGCTGAGTATGGAGTTGTCTCATCTCAAATGTATGCTGTGTAAAATTTTGCAGATCGATATGCTATTGGGAATCCTGTGTCCTTATGATGTTAGTCAGAATATTTCGCCTTTCTTTTGTTCATAGCTGTTTGTTTGCTCTGTGTCCTTCTCTTAATGGGTGGGGCCGTTCTTGGGTCTTACCTCTCCCTGTCTCAATGTGAAGGGAAATGATCATACTTGTATGTTTGTTTGTATTCTTCTAGACTGCCTGCTTAATACTCTCTTGCTTGGTAGGATGCTGTTTTTCTGTGCAATTACAGTTCCACTTATGCCCTTGAGGCGGAACATCTGCTATTTCCCAGTCCCCAGTCATGTTTCATCCTCTTGTTTCCCTCAGTAATATCCTAGATCACAGTGATGTGGTATTTTCTGATGTGCTTTGCAGTACTTTTCCTTAGGGTTCTAAATGGAATGGACTCAGCCATCTCTCTAGTACCGCACTTTTTTCTTTTTAACCCAATGTGTCCTTTGTCATCGTCATCTTTGTTTTGTTACATACCGTAGATTACACTCTGGCTTTTCTTATCAAAGTGGGAGGGCAAGAGTAGGGTAGTAGTGGCAGAGTGGAGGGTTCTTAAGACATTCTGCATCTGCAGGGCAGGGTGTTTTAAAGGAGGCTTGAGGACAATATGATTACCAGCATTCTTTAATGCTGCACTAAAAACAAGCAGTGTAGGCTCCCACTCAGTGCTGCCTATTTGGATCATGACCTGTTGCCACACATATTTAATAGGGAAAGGAAGAAGCCTTCTAGATTCTCACTTTACCCTATTGTGTAATTATCTCTGGCCATGTTGGCTGCCTTGGTACTTCCTCTGTAGTAGACTATTGCACACCATCTTAATCTCTTGCTATTGATGTCCTTTTTTTGCTTCTGTGATTTTTTTTTACATTAAAATTAAATACTGTACCCAGATACAAAATTCTACGATAACAGTTTGTATTCTTCACAGACAAATTTAGTCTCCTTTTAGATTTCTTTTAAGGTGGATCTGCTTACTGTAATAATAGTTATGTTATTAACATGAAGGTCGGTATGTTAATGAGATAAAGATGGTCATGCATTAATTCTTGTATGAACAGCCCTTGGAAGTTGTTCTTTTTTGCTTAAAAATTTACTAATTTTCAATTTGCATAGTCATAACTAAATGAATAGAAGAGACAATTTCAATGAATAGCAATTAAAGTAATGTACTCAAATTGAGACAAGAGCTAGAGAAAGGAAGAGACCACTCTTGGCAATAGTGAGAGGGAAAGGAGATCAAGAAGAAAGGTAAATATGATAGACCCATGTGTAGCACATATTCTGATGAGAGATTATTTACTTGCAATATAGAATTAGATGAGGACTTGCCTATTTGAGAGACTGCCCCTCTCTCTATGCAATACTACTAAGTTGTGGTCAATAAAGATACCTGAGTAGGAATCATTTTTATAACTCTAATGCCTATTTCACCTATACTAACACAGGTGAAGCAGACAGATTCCAGCTATGTGTTTATTGGAAGTAAGGCGTAAGCTGGCATGTGGTTTGGCAGCATCACAAGCTCATCAGACTCCATGGTTTCAACTAGTACTTTTAGGCTATTGCCTCTCAAATGTACATCTTGATAGGTACATTTCCCACTCCCTCCAGGCTCATAGCATGACTAGACACATCTATATCTTCTTGTGGGTTTCCCATTTCTCTCTCAAATGAAACATGTCTAAACCTGCATTACCCGTCTTCCCTCCTAAAGCATCTGCTCTCCCTCCTACACCCTCCCCCCCATTACTCTCTATCTCCACAGACACAGCAACCTCCTGGTCACTCAAGCTCACAACTTTGTGTGTCACTTTCTAATTTCTCCTTGTCATTCCCCCCTCAGATCCAGGTCTTCACCAAATCACATTGCTTCACCTTCTACAACATCTTCTGACTCCCTGCATTCCTCCCTGTCCCTCATTGCTGAATTGTTGTTACATAAAGACTACTGACCACTTTCCAGCCTCATCTCTTCCCACTCCAATGTGTTCAACACACTGCAGCTAAAGTAATTTTATTTGATTATCAGTTTGCTCAAGTCCCCTTCACTCCATCCTTCTAGAGTCTATCCTTTAACTTTCTGTTTAGATTTTTTCCCTAAAATATGACTGGGTCAGGAAAAGTTGAACTCTATAACCCCTATAAATGTCTCAACAACCCAACTCCACTAGAAACTCTTAGGAAAAAATGCAAAATTACCAAATAATCACTTTTAAAGTCCTCCTGTTATTACTACACAATTCTTAGAATACTGCAGCATACATTTAGTGAAGCAACATAGTAAGCATTCATTTTAATCCTAGAATAATGCACCATGCATCCAATTGAGGGAGTTATTTGTTTACTGATCAGCCCTTACATGTGAACACCTTACAGTTCAAATTCTTCCGTCATATATTCACATGCAGATCCTCCACAGACTATTCAGAGCTGCAAATACATATTAGCCTGATGAATAAGACATAATATTTTCAATCCTTATTTCAATACCGATGTGCAAGTGACTTCATTATAACAAAAAGTCCTCGGATAAATGGATGAACTAAGTGTTTAGACTCTAGGGAATGTTTGTAAATTGCTGCATGCATTAATCTCACTTAAAATATATGCCATATTATAAGGCAATATTTCAATGTTTGCTTTGTAATCCTCTGTAACTGTGCAAACCACCAAACACGATTTAACTAATGTGAAATGCAGATGTCCAGCAGAAGGTGTTACATTCTGCTCAACAGGGAAGGCCCATCAATGCCAGACAAACTATTGTCAAACTTTAAAGGGAGCAAAAGACTTTGCTGATCGCTCTTCCCTCTCCCTTGGAGATGAGTCTGGCAAGTGATTTTCTCCTATCAGCTGAGAAGCATAAATGGGGAATGGGATAAAAACACCTAACAAGAAGAAACTGTATCTTTGTGCTTTGGACTCTGAAGGGCAAGGTTTTCTAGGCATAAGACAGAGATCCCCAGTGCTCAGCATAGATTAGCCTTAAAGGGTAGATAGAACTTACTTATTATAATAGCATCTATTACTTCTTGAAACTTAAGATTGGAACTCTATTGCATATATGTTTACCTGCTTTAACCTTGTTAATACTCTCATTTCCTTTTCCTAGCTAATAAATCTTTAGATAGCTAATTATAGGACTGGCTACAAGAGTTGTCTTTGGTGTAAGATCTAAGGTACAATTGATCTGGGATGAGTGACTGGTCCTTTTGGACTGGGAGTAACATGAATATTGTGATTTTTTTTTGGCGTAAGGTTCATCTATCAGAAAGGTAAGCTTACCTGGGTGGTGAGATAAATCAGAATACCCAGGAGGATTATCTACGACTCCTTGGTTTGGCTGTTATAGTCAGGGCTGGCTCCAGGTTTTCTGCCACCCCAAGTAGCACCAAAAATAAATAAATAAATAAAAATTTTAAAAAATGCGGCAGTGCAATCGCACCGCTCTACTCTTCGGTGGCTGGTCCTTCGCTCCGAGAGGGAGTGAGGGACTCGCCGCTGAATTGCTGCCGAAGACCCAGAGACGCCGCCCCTATAGCGACTGCCATCTCAAGCACCTGCTTCTTTAGCCAGTGTCTGGAGCCAGCCCTGGCTATAGTGCCTGAAGAGTTTACGCTTAATTGTTTATTGAAAACTAAGTATAGATTCCCAATCTGGTGCCTTGCTCCTTAACAATCTGGCCTGAGGAGGGTACTCATGTTTTTGAGTCACTGCAGGACAGCTTGATGGAGCTCACCCAACAGACAAGCATAGAGGGAGAAAAAGAGTACAACCTGAAGGACATTTAAAGTGTGTGGAGTGGAGGAAATAAGATGATCCACCAAAGGCAAAAGTGAAGTAGGAGATATGAGGTAGTAGGGTCAGGCTTTAATCAGTGTGGAAGCTGAATGTCCCCGAAAGAGGATAGAAGATTGAGGGAAGAGGGGCAGCCAGAAGTCAAAGTTGAAGGAGGGCAATGACACATCTGGAGTGCCGTAGATAAGGGCCTCTAGAAATAGGTGAGAAAGGGACTAGATTTTGAAGATAGGGAAGAAGGGAGAGGGAAGAGGGAGGGAAATGGGTTGGAAGCAGCAAAAAGGAGAGAGAAACATTTCTAGTTTATCACCTCTGATTGACAAGAATGGGAGGAAATGAGTCCATTGAAAGTGAAGTGGCTCTATATACAAGGATGGAGAAGATAGAGGGAGGCTCCTTTGAGCATGAGGAGATACTACTGACTTAAGAAAGAGGGCGTGAATAGTGGTGAGTGTGTTAGTGCTGGAATTTGAGTTCCAAGGTGAGCAAGAGAAAGGATACAGGTAGGGAAGCAATGGATGAGAATGAGGTTTGAGAAAGGAAAACCACAAGGTAGTGGAGGATAGGTGAGGTGGAAGGCAAGAAGGGGAGGAGTGGTTCCTGGGGGGGTGGAGGATGAGTACTAGCAGCAATGAGTAAATGGAACCAAACAAAAAGACAGGTGTGAGAGGGCAGAGAGATGGCACTAATCAGTAAATGGAAGTTAATAAGCAGGGTGCCAGAAGCAAAAGCAGCCAAGACAATAAATTACCAAGCCCACACATTTTCTAAATTATTCCAAAACAGCAACTTTATTATCAAGATGTGTTGCTGTCTAGGCACTGGGATGAAGAATACTAACCGTGTGGTTGGAGAAATCTGGCCAGTGGTTAACCAGCTGATCTTCTGGGCACAATGACCCCATTGCCTCATGTGTTACTAAAGAAGCTGAAGGACCCAGTGGCATGCAGTATATCCCAGTGGGTGCAAGAGTGGGGCAGTTCTGGAATTCTCTCTCTCTCCTCCAAGGCACTGGATGGAGGCAGTTTGGCCCAGGCCCTCAAAAGTATTAAGGCACTTAATTCTGCTAGGAATTAGATGCCTAAATACCTTTCAAGATCTGGGTCTTGGGTTATTCTTCTGGGGGATGCTGAAGTCTTTATTTAGACTATCTAGAAGAAAGGGGATCAGTTGGCTATGCTGAATCACATGATAGTGTGCGTGATAGAGAGAAACGGAGCATCCTGGAGCAGCTCCTCCTATGTTCTAGAGAGGACCTGGGAAGAGATGAGGCTAAATGGATTTGGACTAAGGGATCAAGGAAGAGGTGCTGACATCGGGAGTATGGTAGTAGCTGTGAAGGCCTGAGGGTTGGACTTTTATTGCCGGCCCCAGGGACTAATAGGATAATCTTGACCATATGGAGTGACTGCTGAGACTGGGTGGGGACAGGGAGGAGGAGGAGGTGGCAAGACCCTGTTCTTATTCCCTGGAACTCTGGTAATGTATTTGAAAGAAGAGTGTGTTGTCCATATAAGAAGTTACTTCTCTCTCTCTGAAGTTGCATTAAAAATAACTGTCTTTGGGCCTTAGGCCCTTGTACTATAATGAAGTTAAAGGGATAAATGCTATTAAATGTCTGAATGCTACTAACACAGTTTGTCTTCCTGATCATTTTGTTAAACTACAGTAACACACAATCATTTCACCGTTAATACTTGCTGCATGTACAGGAAAGAAGAATACAAAGACTAAGAAATATCAATTGATTTTAGGATGATGTGTTTTCTATTGAAAACATCTGGACCATTTATTCTCAGATAAGCTTGGCAATGGGTTTTGGAAGCATCACATATGTTATCATTGAAAGACAGCACAAAACTGTTTAGAATGATACCTACATCTGTGCAGTATAATATGGTCTGATATCATGTTATTGACTCAATATCTGTCCAGCAATAATTTTATTGAGTCCCGTAATTCTGCAGCTGCGTAGCCTGAATAGCCTGTTAAACTTGTCAGCCATGACTAGCAACCCAGCTGGGCTGGAGAGTTAGCAGAATGGCCATTTTTTTATTTTAGCTAAGATGTAATAGGAAGCTTGGAGGCCAAAAGCCTAGGGGTCAGTATATCCAACTTCCAGCCCTCTGCCTCTCTGTCAGGTTGTTAGGGGTACCTGTTCCTGACTGTAAGTCAGGGGTTTTGGGTTTTCACCTACATCTGGGAAGTGACAGCAGCAGAGTCCTCCCTGCAAGGAGTCTAAGCTGCTTCCCTCAGCTACTTCTTACCTATAGATCCCTCCAGTTTGGGGCATGCCCCTTATAGTTCAGAGTCAATCGCCTTACAACAAAAAGGTCAAAGCAGCAGGGCCCTGCAAGTTCTCAAAGGGGGTGGTTGTTAGAGAAGGCTCCACCTGTGGGTGTTACCCATTCTGTGGTCCCCTTTCAGGCTCGCTCTTCTGCTTGGCTTCCTGGAAAAGGACTCCTCTCTTCTGCAGGATGTCCACCACCCTTTGCCTGGGCGCTCTTAACCCACTCTTCCAGTCGGAGCATTCTCGGCTGGTCTAGAGTGGGGGGCTAACAGTATTGCCTTCAGGCCCAGTGAGGGGTTTGTATACCCCCTCACACAAGCTTATTAACATTATAATTTAGACTCATAGACTCATAGACTTTAGGGTCAGAAGGGACCAATATGATCATCTAGTCTGACTTCCTGCACAAAGCAGGCCACAGAATCCTACCCATCCACTTCTATAACAAACTCCTAACCTATGTCTGAGTTATTGAAGTCCTCAAATTGTGGTTTGAAAACCTCAAGCTGCAGAGAATCCACCAGCAAGTGACCCATGCCCTACACTGCAGAGGAAGGTAAAAAACCTCCAGGGCCCCTGGTAATCTGCCCCAGAGGAAAATTCCTTCCCGACCCCAAATATGGTGATCAGCTAAACCCTGAGCATGTGGGCAAGACTCACCAGCCAGCACTCAGGAAAGAATTCTCTGCAGTAACTCAGACCCCATCCTATCTAACATCCCATCACAGACCACTGGGCATACTTACCTGCTGATAATCAATTTATATCAGCCTTGTAAAATTCTCCTTAGCTGCAGAGTGTAGTTGTGCTTTTGACAGGGATATGTCAAATATCTCTGTTTTAATTCCATTACCCTCCCCCTCTGTACTTTATCATTTGTCAACATGGCGAAGAGTAGGCATATAGATTTTGTGCCAGGGCTGGAAAATTTTCATAACAATTTTGCCAGGCTGATTTATACAGAGGGAGATTTTCAAAGGCTCTTCCATCTTGCAGACAAAAGTATAAAAAAAATCCAATAATGGAAGTTGAAGCAAGAGAAATTCAGCTTGGAAAAAAGGTATACATTTTTAACAGTGAGGATAATTAACCATTGGAACAGTTTACCAAAAGTGGTGGATTTTAAATCAAGATTGGATTTTTTTTTACAAGACATGATGTAGTTCAAATACAATTATGTTAGGGAAGTTCTGTCTCCTGTGTTACACACAGGAGGTCAGACTAGAGGATCACAATGGACCCTTTTGGTCTGGGAATCTGTGAATCTATATTTCAGCCAAATAGTTGTTACAGGAAGAGTCAAGTCACTCTCAGTTTGAAATTAACATTTAGGTCAGTTTCTCAACCTTTTCAGGCTAGAGACACCCTTTTTGAAGTCAAAAAAATTTGTGACCAAGTGGGCATGACAATCATTTCCTTTAAAAGTCAAAGTAAAAACCTATATCAATGAAAACAATGCTTAGCCCATATCATTTATTTGTGTGTCTGTGTTTCAAGAGGTTGATAGAGAATATTTGACCTTGAAAGGTCAGGGGCTGTAGGAAGTGGGGGAGTGAGATTTTAAGAACATAAGAACGGCCATACTGGGTCAGACCAAAGGTCCATCCAGTCCAGTATCCTGTCTACTGACAGTGGCCAATGCCAGGTGTCCCAGAGAGTGAACCTAACAGGTAATGATCAAGTGATCTCTCTCCTGCCATCCATCTCCACCCTCTGACAAACAGAGGCTAGGGACATCATTGGCTAATAGCCATTAATGGACTTAACGTCCATGAATGAATGTATCTAGTTCTTGTTTAAACCCTGTTATAGTCCCAGCCTTCACAACTTCCTCAGGCAAGGGGTTCCATAGTTTGACTGTGCTCTGTGTGAAGAACTTCCTTTTATTTGTTTTAAACCTGCTGCCCATTAATTTCATTTGGTGGCCCCTAGTTCTTATATTATGGGAATAAGGAAATAACTTTTCCTTATTCACTTTCTCCACACCACTCATGATTTTATATACCTCTATCATATCCCTCTTTAGTCTTCTCTTTTCCAAGCTGAAAAGTCCTAGCCTCTTTAATGTCTCCTCATATGGGACCCGTTCCAAACCTCTAATCATTTTAGTTGCCCTTCTCTGAACTTTTTCTAATGCCAGTATATCTTTTTTGAGATGTATAGATCACATCTGTACACAATATTCAAGATGTGGGCGTACCATGGATTTATATAAGCGCAATAAGATATTCTCCATCTTATTCTCTATCCCCTTTTTAATGATTCCTAACATCATTGTTTACTTTTTTGACTGACACGCTGCAAACTGCAGTGAGTCATTCAGTAGACTACCACAATGACGTTCAAGATCTATGGCGCTTAAGTTGTAGCTAAATTAGCACCACCAATGTATGGATAGTGGGTATTTTCCAGTGTGCATTACTTTACATTATTCACATTAATTTGATTTGCCATTTGTGGCCCACGTCACTAGTTTTGTGAGATCTTTTGAGTTCTTCACAGTCTGCTTGGTCTTAACTATCCTGAGCAAGTTTAGTATCACTCTGCAGACTTTGCCACTTCACTGTTTACCCCTTTCTCCAGATCATTTATGAATAAATTAAATAGAATTGGTCCTAGGACTGACCCTTGGGGAACACCACTAATTACCCCTCTCCATTCTGAAAATTTATCCTTTAGTCCTACCCTTTTTTCTGTCTTTTAACCAGTTCTCAATCCATGAAAAGATCTTCCCTTTTATCCCATGACAACTTAATGTACGTAAGAGCCTTTGGTGAGGGACCTTGTCAAAGGCTTTCTGGAAACCTAAGTACACCATGTCCACTGGATCCCCCTCATCCATATGTTTGTTGACCCCTTCAAAGAACTCTAATAGATTACAGAAACCAAGTTGACTTTTGCCCAACAATTTATGTTCTTCTATGTGTCTGACAATTTTATTCTTTACTATTGTTTCAACTAATTTGCTCAGTACTGACGTGAGACTTACTGGTCTGTAATTGCCGGGATCACTTCTAGAGTCCTTTTTAAATATTAGCATTACATTAGCTATCTTTCAGTCATCAGGTACAGAAGCTGATTTAAAGGACAGATTAGAAACCATAGTTAATAGTTCCACAATTTCACATTTGCGTTCTTTCAGAACTCTTGGGTGAATGCCATCTGGTCCTGGTGACTTGTTACTGATAAGTTTTATCAATTAATTCCAAATCCTCCTCTAGTGACACTTCAATCTGTGACAATTCCTCACGTCCTACAAAGGATGTCTCAGGTTTGGGAATCTCCCTAACATCCTCAGCTGTGAAGCATGAAGCAAAGAATTAATTTAGTTTCTCTGAATTTTTTTTCTTTGCTTTAGATTGTAATAAAATGTCCAATGCATACTGCCTTTTTGACCCACCCTGGGGGTCAACACACTGCTGAGAAACCCTGAGTTAGACTGCAGGTCTGATTCCAAGTAAGGCAGCCTGTCCAAATTATAGATAGTTAAATTATACCCAATCTTTCTCTCCCCCATCCCCCAACATAGGGTTTCATGAGACATTCTGATACAAATCAGGATAACACTGCTTGTTACATTTAAATTTAGGTGGCAACAACAAATTCTCAGGAGTTAAATAGATGCCTCATAATCAAGAAATATATGCATATGTCATGATTTAGATCAATGGTTTTCAACCTTTTTTCCAAATGGAGGTGCAGACCCCTTTGGAAATTTTAGACATAGAGTACAGACCCCCAGGGGTCCAAAGACCACAGGTTGAGTAATAGTAAGGTTATTTAATTTAGGACTGTTTGATGTGGTTGGACAATTTGACTTTATATCCATGGGAGCCCCACAGTGAAGGCAAACTACCTGCCTTCCCATAGGGTAGGGTGGTTTTGTTTGTTTGGTTTTGTTTTGTTTGTTTTGTTTTTTAAAGCCATGGGGCTGTGGCTAGTTCTAAACCCCCTCCCTCTTAATCTGGGTGACATGAGGGATTTTCCTTTTTCTGGGATTTGCGCCCCTCATGGTCCCTTAATTCAATATATTCATCACCAATACCTGTAGCCTCCAAAACTGTGAAGGGCTTTTTTCTCACGGTTGGCTGCCTTTACTTCATCTGTAACTACCCATAACAATTGCTCCTGGGCCAGCAGACCAAGGCAGGTTTTCACAGTCATCTTCAGCCCCCGCACCCAATATCCACTTTCTCATAATATTACACATTTTATACACATTTTCAATACAGTTGATATAGTCTGTACTTCAATTTTGAGATTTCTGTACTTCAGTCGATAGGTCTCCGGGGTAATCTTAAACCTTTTCAATACATTTTCTTTAAATTTCTTATACTCCTTAGCATCACTCACCTCCATATCATTAAAAACTTGCCAGGCTTTCCCAGCTAAATAGTTAGGAGGATAGGCACCTGCTTTTCCTTTGCGATATCATGCATCCCACATAGTCTTTCAAAGGTGGCCAGATATTCTTCTATACAGTCAGTTTCTTTAGAAATTGGGCAGCCTTCCTTCCATTCCCTTGTGTTGTGCGGAGGTGTAATCCCAGGCTGGGGAGGCTGCTTTTCCTGCTGCAGTATGTTGACCTGCAATGTTTGAGCTTCCATTTGCCTCTTGAATGCCCTGCCCTCAGGGTCCTTTTTGACTTTGGATGCTGCTAATTCCATGCATCTTTGGTGGACTCTCTCCTCAAATTGTTCATTGCTCGTGCATCTTGGGTGTGGTCTTTCCACTACCTCATTGGTCTTGATTGAAGCTTGGGCTGCCTCAGTCTCCCTGATCCACAGTTCTGTCATCAGTCTCTGGTGCTCACGTTCTTCTTGGGCTTCCTGGTACTACAATCAGGCCAGTTCCCCTACCGTGGTCTCTGTGGCATCTGGGGCAGGAGGGTGATTGGATGCCTAGTCAAAACTTATAAGCAAAGCTCTCAGCTCCTGAACAGTAGGACAATGGAATAGACTGCATTGAGAGGTTGTGGAAGCTCCTTCACTGGAGGTTTTCAAAAGAAGGCTGGGTAGCCATCACTCCTGGATGAGTTAGACACAACAAATCCTGCATCTTGACAATGGGTTAGATTAGAAGATCCTTGTGGTCCCTTCTAACCCTATGGTTCTATGAGTCAGCATGAGAGAAAGAACTGATATTTCAATAGCCTTTACCATTCAGGGATTGAGCAGGAAGCTTCAGTTTTCTCAAAGCTTCACCAGAAAGGGAGACCCTAAAGAAATATAAAATGTCTGGTAAAATCAAACAAAGTGAAAGCCTCACATTGAAGAACTTTGCTAAATTTAGACCTATACGCCTCCAGATTTTGCTCCCAGTATAAAAAAGTTGAAGGAGATATATCACTACTGTATATGACAGCAAAACTAATGTTACCACTATGCTCCATTATCATTCTGTACAAAATCAATATCAAAACATCCCAAGTCTAGACACATAAATGTCAAACTATTTAACAAGAAGCAGTTAGTGCAGAAAAAAACACTTAAATGACAATTGAGGTAGTCTGATGGGTCTTAAAGTAGCTTACCAGGATTTATGTAAGATAAAAACAGTTTAACTAAGCGTGCAGAACAAAGCCTGAGGGCTTATGGCTAAGAACAATATCAGAGGAACATCTAAGCTCTTTAGCTACCTGTCAGGTTGCAGTATTTGACTGTTTTGTCAAAGGTGGAGGGCCTTCTTAATCTTAAAAATTTCCTCCTTTTTTAAAGTTACCTAATACAATTACCAGACAACTGCCTACAGAAGACAGGGTGCTCAACTTGATGAAATAGACTTTTGGTTACCCCCACTACTTGCATCAATATTTCTTAGAGTGCTTGACAGGCATCTTTGTATCATAGTCTAACACAAAGTACTTTCAGGGAAAAGGAAAGAGGAAAGGATAGATGCTGATACAGTACAGGAAGGAGCTGAAGAGAAACAATGGACTGAAAAAAATCCATTCAATTACATCACATGAAGGCTGACAACTACATATTGACAAATTTTATAAATGCTTGTATACAAAAGCTAGAAGTCTAACTCGAGTGCCTGGTATTAAATGAGGACATTTATATAACAGGCATCACAGAGACTTGGTGACATGATGATAATCAATGGGAAACAGTAATAACAGGGTATAAAATATATATGAATGACAGAGTAGGTCATGTTGGTGGGGGAGTGGTAATATATGTGAAGGAAAGCACAGAGTCAAATATAATAAAAATCTGAAATGAATCAAACTGTACCATAGAATCTCTATGGATATAATTCCATGATTGAATAATAGTATAGCAGTAGGAATACACTAAAAAACACCTGACCAGGATGGTGATGATGATTGTGAAATGCTCAGGGAGATTAGAGAGGCTACAACAGTAGAAAACTCAATAACAATGGGAAATTTTAACTATTCCCATACTGACTGGGTACATGTCACCTCAGGACAGGATGCAGAAATAAAATTTCTAGACACCACTATTGACTACTTCGTGGAGCAGATAGTCCTGGAACCCACAACAGGAGAGGCAATTTTTGATTTAGTTCTAAGTTGAGCACAGGATCTTGTCCAAAAGGTGAATATAGCTCAACCGCTCAGTAAGAATGACCATAATGTAATCAAATTTAACATGTTTGTGCGAGTACAACACCAAAGAAGGCCACCACGTAGAATTAAATTTAAAAAAGGGGAACTACACAAAAATGAGGAGGCTTGTTAAATGGAAATTAAAAGGAACAGTCACAAGCGTCAAATGCCTGCAAATGGCATGGAAACTTTTTAAAAACACCTTAACAGAGGCACAAATTAAATGTATATCCCAAATAACAAAAATAGTATGGGGACCAAAAAACAGAGTAAAAGAGCCAGTTAGAGGCAAAAAAGCATCCTTTAGAAATTGGAAGTAAAATCCTAATGAGAAAAGTAGAAATAAAAACTCTGGCAACTCCCGTGTGAAAGTATAATTAGGCAGGACAAAAAAGAATTTGAAAAGCAACTAGCAAAACCACAAAAAATTAAAAGCAAAAAAAATATTAAGTACATGAGAAGCAGGAAGCCTGCCAAACAACCAGTGGGGCCACTGGGCAATTGAGGGGCTAATGGAGCACTGAGTGAAGATAAGGCTGTGGCGGAGAAGTTATATGAATTTTTGTATCAGTCTTCACTGCAGAAGACTGATACAAAAGAGAGGTTCCTATGCCAGAGCCATTCTTTTCAGACGACAAATCTGAGGAACTGTCCCAGACTGTGGTGTCAATAGAGGAAATTTTGGAACAAACTGATAAATTAAACAATAAGTCACCGGAACCAGATGGTATACACCCAAAAGTTGTCAAGAAACTCAAAAATGGAATTGCCAGACTACTAACTGTAGTATGTAACCTATCAGTTAAATGAGTCTTTGTACCAGATGACTGGAGGATAGCTAATATAACAGATTTTTTTTGTTTTTTAAAGGCTCCAAAGGTGATGCTGGCAATTATAGACTAATAAGTCTAATTTAAATATCAGGCAAATTGGTTGAAACTATAATAAAGGACAGAATGATCAGACCTATAGATGAATGTGATATGTTGAGGAAGAGTCAACACTGCTTTTGTAAAGGGAAATCATTCCTAACCAATGTATTAGAATTCTTTGAGGGGTTCAACAAACACATGAACAAGAATGATCCTGTGGATTTCGTATACCTGGACTTTCAGAGAGCCTTCCACAAGGTCCCTCACTAAAGGCTCTTAAGCAAACTAAGCTGTCATGGAATAAAAGAGAAGATCCTCTCATGGATCAGTAACTGGTTAAAAGACAGGAAACAAAGTGTAGGAATAGATAGTCAGTTTTCAGAATAGAAAGAGGTAAATAGCTGTGTCCACCATGAATCTATACTGGAACCAGTGCTGTTCAACATATTCATAAAGGATATGGAAAAGGGGTGAAGAGTGCACTTGCAAATTTTGAAGATGATACAAAATTACTCAAGATAGTTAAGTCCAAAGCAGACTGTGAAGAACTTCAAAAAGATCTCACAAAACTGGGTGACTGGGCAACAAAATGGCCAATTAAATTAAATGTTGATAAATGCAAAGTAATGCACATTGGACAACATAATATTGACTATACATACAAAATGATGGGATCTAAATTAGCTGCTACCACTCAAGAAAGAGATCTTGGTGTCATTGTGGATCATTTTCTAAAAATATCTGTTCATGTGCAGTAGCAGTCAAAAAAGCTAACAATGTTAGGAACTATTAGGAAAAGGATAGATAATAAAAGAATAAATATCATAGTGCCACTATATCAATGCATGATACACCCACATCTTAAATATTGTGTGCAGTTCTGGTCAGAGGCGTAGCGAGCGCCCTCCGTACCCTGGCAAAAAAAATGTAATGTATAACTAGGTAAGTGACATTTATTGATGCTATTGCACAATCCACGTCGGTTTTACTGACAAAACCGTGAAGTCATTATGATACATCATAATGCTATTGGCTACATCAGTTGTCTGTCGGTCAGTTT